>NC_063060.1:39481423-39781423 GCF_018812025.1 Megalobrama amblycephala | reverse complement strand
GTTATTCTCAACTATTACATATATATATATAATATGTGCCAGCATCTAACAGGTTTTTACAATGTAATTTTTATTTTTAATTAATTTAATTATGTTTTATTGTTTGATATACAATATGTCCACATCTATTAGGATTGCATGCTTTGCATATTAATAGCAATCAACAAAATGTTATTTTTTATCTCTTTTCACTTTTTCTTTCAATTGCCTTTATAACTTGAACTAAATGTTATTTGTAACAACACACAGGTGTTTCCACTGGTGTAATTGTATTATAATTTATTATAATGTGAATTATAGATTGTGGGTTTGATGTGGCTTGAGATCAAAGTGGAAAAATGAATTTGAGTTTTTGTACAGCTTCACATAGACTTTGTATCACTGGGCTCCAGCTCTTAGAGCACAATAATAGAGAGCTGAATCTGACAGAGTCACACCATTAATCTTGAGTTCAGTGGATGTTCGTGATGTAGTCGACTGAAAGCGAGGATCAGAGGGGCTTCCACTTGAAGTAGCTGATCGGGCAGGTTTAAATATTAAATACTGAGGTTCACTATTAGGATACTGTCTGTACCAGTAAAGATAAACAACACTGCCGTCTGTTTCATATGAGCAGCTGAGGGTCACAGTCTCGTCTTCCTTATTTATAACAGTTTCTATATTTGGCCAAATCTTGTCTGCAGTCATCACACCTAAAACAAAGGAAATTTCAGAGAAAGAGTCAAGTTGCATAAAAAAAATATTTCTTACACTGTTTTTCTGCATCACTAGAATGAATAAAGTGAATCATTTTGTACCTGAAGTCAGAAATAAAATCAGAAACAGGTGTTTTTCCATGTTTCTACAGATCTGTTCATGTTCTCTGTGCTCCGATGCTAATGCTTTAGTTCAGAGCTCACAGAAGAGGTGTGTCTTCAGTGTCTTCATCTTTGCTTCAGATGCAGGTGATTGGTTGGAAGTGACAGTTTTGAACACAAGAACAAGAGCCTTGAAAGAAAGAAATCAGAGAGTGTGTGATGGAGACCTATATGTGCTGCTTAAAAACCAAATACACCAACACATTCTGGATCATATTGAACTGCACTCTGTTAAAACTGAAGAAAGAAAAATAATGAAAACAATTTAAATACTGTAGATCTGCCCTGCTTGAGTTGAACTGCACAAAGAGCACATTATTTATTGTTTATTATTACTGATAGGATTATCACTTCATGAAATATGATTTTATAATATGTTTCTAATGGTTTAGTGTTGCTTTGGCAAAGTTGGAGAGTTTTTATTTATTTTGCATGTTTTTGTGTGAGTGTTGAGTGTGTTTGAGTCACAGTGGGCTTCAGAGCACAGTAATACACAGCAGAGTCAGACACACACACATCCTGGATCATCAGAGGAACTGATCCTAATGTGGAATCCAGTTCTGCATGAAATCTCTCCTTAAATTCAGGCTCTGTCTTTCCTTTCTCAATGGAAGATTCACTCAGAATGAATGTTGGTGATCTGTTTGGAAGCTGTTTGTACCAGAAGAGATAAGCATTTGCAGCGCTCATGAGGGTATAATTACACAATAAAGTCACTTGATTTCCCTCAGCAGAAGTCTCTTCTCTTGAAGGCTGATCAATACTGTCCTGTCCCCAGCAGACTGGAAGAGATGGACATGAATTTACAATCATTTACAGTTACTCAAATAAATAAAGTGTAAATGATGAAAGACTGTTCTTACCTAAATCATGTGCCGTGAAGAAAAGAGCAATAATCACCCATTTTGTCATTGTTGCTCTGAGTTGAAGAGAGTGAGAGAAAAACAACTAATGTGAGTCTCTCCTTATGGTGAATCTCTCTTTAGCTTCTCTTGATTATTTTCAGCAACTGCACAAGAATTTAAGGGATGCTTCCCCCTGCTGGTGAATTTAGTGTATTAAACACCTCACTTTTGAAGTTCATTTGTAACGTTTGAAATCATTTGTGATTTTTAAAATTATATAAATGATGGAGCGCAATGTCCTATGACTGTGTAAAATGTTATTACAATCAAAACAAGTAGTCAGGTGAGAGGATAATGTGATTTTTCAGTCAAATGTCTCTGTTTCTCTTAGTCGTTTTAGATTCTTTATAAGGTTCAGCCTTATATAATAATTTGAGGAATGATGAGGAATTCTTTTTAATACATTTGCTGAGCTGGACATTACACAACATGACATATTTTCATGCTGCCATCATCTAGGTTTCAAAGTTTATTTAATTTTAATATATATATATATATCCTATATTGTTTGTGATATATGTCCACATTTATTATGGTTAATGGTTTTGCATATTAATAACAATCCACAAAATGCAACATTAGCCAATGTTGTGAAATAATTCAACACTGTAACTAAAGTCAGAATCAATTAATCAGAAGTAAAATGACATTTATTGGATTGATCAGACTCTTTCAGGCAGACTCAAGCAGAGGAGATATCAGATGATAATGTAATGTTTAATCACATTCATCAAGTTGTGATGTACTAAAGTCATGTGGGATGTTACATATCTAATAGCATATGCATTGTTTATCTGTTATTTTGACCTCTTTTCACCTCTTTTTTCTTTCTATTTTTTGGCTTTATAACTTGAACTGTCATTTGTAACCACACACAGGTGTTTCCACTGGTGTAATAATATCATGTGAATTATAGATTGTGGGTTTGAAGTGGCTTGAGATCAAAGTGAAAAATAAATGTGAGTTTTTGTACAGCTTCACATAGTCTTTGTATCACTGGGCTGCTACTCTTAGAGCACAATAATAGAGAGCTGAATCTGACAGAGTCACACCATTAATCTTGAGTTCAGTGGATGTTTGAGATGTAGTCGACTGAAAGCGGCGATCAGAGGGGTTCCCATCTCCACTACTTGATCGTGCCGCCTTATATAATAAATACTGTGGCTCTCCATTAGGATACTGTCTGTACCAGTAAAGTCTGACATAACTGCTGTCTGTTTCATATGAGCAGCTGAGTGTCACAATCTCACCTTCCTTCTTTATGACGAGAGCTTCTTTATTTGGCCCAATCTTGTCTGCAGTCATCACACCTAAAACAAAGAAACAAAATAATTTGAGAGTCAAGTTGCACAAAATTTCACAAATCTCATTTGGATGTTTCTGACCACTGGAATAAAAAAAAATATATATATATATTTCTGTACCGGAAGTCAGAAATAAAATCAGAAACAGGTGTTTTTCCATGTTTACTCAGTCATATGAATTGTGTATTAATGTTCTCCGTGCTTGAGCTGTAGCTCTGTGTTACTGCGAGTCTCTGCAGTTTCACACATAAACACACTGGAACATCCTGCTTTCAATGTGATGCTCCGCTTCTCATGTTTTCGCTCTGCCATTGCCTACAGGAAAACTTTTGCAACTGCAAGAATGTTACAACAGAGACACGGAGGCAGACGTAAAAGCAATGTAAGCAGGTTTATTGTCAAACAGCAGAGTAGATGGATAAGGATTGATGGATAAAAGTTCTTGACAGTGAAGAGAGCGTGATACTGTCTTGTGATGTTTTGCAGATGCAGATGGAATTCGTTGGAGGATGATGGCGGAGACATCACACACACAGGCAGGTAGGCACACGAGGAGAACAGGAGACGAAGGAGATGGAGGAGATGACTGGAGCAGGTAAGTATGGCGATAGGAGTCTTAAGGTAAGCATACATGAATCGTAGTGCAAACGAGACCAGACAGTGAGTGTGTGTGAGTGTGGTGGTTTTGTAGTGGTGGTGATTAGTGCAGGTCACAGGTGGCGGTGAAGTATGCTGGTGATTGAGTGCGTGGGTAAGGGAGTGAGGTGGAACCTGACGTGTCTGCGACAAAGAAATTATACATAATTATATTTATTTATTTAGCAGATGATTTTGCTTAAGAGCAAATATGAATGATTAATGAGCCAATAATATTAACAGTGTTGTGATATGGGGAAAATATGTAATTATGTGAAATGATGTGGTGCCAATTAAAATGGCTTTGATAAATGAACGATCTGTAACAAACAAAACCTTTCTGTTGAACGTGGTTTGCACCAGATGATCTAAGTTCTCTGTATCTGAACTCACCCCTATGAAATGCAACTATCTTAGCTGCTCTAAAAGTTGCAGTCAGGGTGGGGGTGCTGTGATTTTCAGGAACATGTTCTCATGTAAGCCTTTTTATGTAGATGCCTATTCCAGCTTTGACTCATTTTTATTGTTGACAAATAAATAAACAAATGAGTAATCTGTAAATGATATATCTGTTATTTTGTAAATAGAAGAGGAGGAGCTAATGATCCTGTAATGAGGCTTGATAATATATGATAATATAGGTGTAATATGTGGTGCATATGGTAACCCAAAAAGCATTACAAAATGAAAACCAAGTTTAATTTTAGTAGTTTCCTCCAAAGAAAATAAAGTCTGCATACTGTTTTTTTTTTTTCTCCTTGCACATTTTATTTTATTATATAAATGGATCTTTGAATGTGTTCCATCAGACTTTTGTTTTGTTTCTGAATTGGCAGAATGTGATTCTTTCGATTGTTATGTGCTTCAATCTGTTTAGAAAGGCATCATTTTAGTTCTGCCTTTTCAGCTGTGTCAGGTTTTTGTACAGTGATCTTGTGTTTCCTGTGACTGTGGGCCTCAGAGCACAGTAATACAGAGCAGAGTCTGATACTGCAGCAGAGGAGATGATCAGATCCACACAACTGATCTCTTTTGTGGCTTGTTTTTCTTTTCTGATCTTAGTAGAGAATCTGGGATCTACCTTAGATGCCTTAGTGTCTTTCACACCCTCCATTATAAGCACAAGAAATTCAGGAGCTGATCCGGGATACTGACGGTACCAGAGAAGTGAATATGCAGATGAATAACTGCAGGATAATGTAAGAGTTGAACCCTCTGCAGCAGACTCTTCAGTGCTGTCTGGTGTGATTTCATCTCCAAAACTCACACCTGAAAAGAGCAAAATAACAACTTTTAACTTTCAAGTTTTAGTTTTGAAAGTTTTAGTTGAGATTGTATACATAGAGAACATCAAAAGATAGTTAACAATTATATTACATTTAGGATGTAATAAATATTTTCAATTAAATAAAAAGTTCATTTAGCATTTAAGAAGAGAAAATTTATTTGAAAATGTATATATATTCTCAAATTAGAAATGCATATGCGTGCAAAACATACACAAATGCACTTACATGCCAAGGCAGAGATCAGAATGACTGAATGAAGTATCATTGTACATGTGTGTGTTCACTGCAGCAGGACTGAGCTTTGTGACAGTCTAGCAAAACTAACAAGATCATCTGAGATGTTACACTCCTCCCTTTTCATCCTGATGCCATAAACAATCCTCACATATACACACAATTTAAAACCAAGAATTAAGTTTAATCGAATAAATGTAATATCTGCTCATGCATGTCAAGAAATAATCATTTTTATACAGGGTCTCAAATATGAAGAATTTTTCATCACATTAAGTAAAACTAAAATGTATAGTGATGAGTGGATGAAATCACTTTACACAGCACTAAATAATTTTAAATTCTTACTTTTTGAAATGATATGCATGTTATTGTTGTGGGGCAGAAGTCAACAGCATGTGGATTTACACTTTGTCATATAACTGAGCACTTCCTCTGTTTTTTGTGTGAGTGTTGAGTGTGTTTGAGTCACAGTGGGCTTCAGAGCACAGTAGTACACAGCAGAGTCTGACACACACACATCCTGGATTGTCAGTGGAAATGATTTTGAAGTTGTGTTGAGATCGCTGCTAAATCTATCCTTGAACTGCATTTCATTACTAAATCGGTTCAGCATACTCTGGAAATCCATTAAATTTTTGCTGGTACCAGAACAGATCTGGTGATGAATCAGTGGTTTCATATTGACAGTTGATTGTTACAGCTGCACCTTCAACAGCAGTTTGAACTCTCTGATTTTGTTCAACTCTGTCCAGAGAATCACATCCTGTAATGTATAACATCACTGATGAGGATCATATTCATATTAGAAGAATATTACAGCATGAATACTTACAGAATCTGACTTACCCCAGAAATATGTGATCAAGAAGACTACAATTCTTTGCCAGTTTGCCATCACAGAAATTATTAAATAATACTTTAGATAAAATGAACTTGTTGAAATCTACAGCAGACTCTTGTTTCAGCCTCTCTTTGATAAAGTTGTACTAACACTGACACATATCAGAGACCTGCAGGAGGAGTCTGACTGAACCACAGTTCCTCAATACTGAACGTCTCCTCCTCCTCAAGGATTCTGGATGTACTTTAACAAAATTGCAGTGCTCTGATGTTTTATCATAAGTTGTTTCAAACACTGACTGTTTATTTCAATTCGATGAACTAAACTAATTCTAGACAGAGCGCTTGACATTGTTATTGTACTTGAGTATATTATTAGAAGAAACTTCTAATACTTCTAATACACCTTAATGTTATTCTCAAATATATTACACATACGTTACATATAATCATGCTGCCAGCATCTAACAGGTTTTTAAAATGTAATTTTTGTTTTTTAATTTTAAAATGTTTTATTGTTTGATATACAGTACAGTATGTCCGCATCTATTAGGATTGCATGCTTTGCATATAGAAATCCACAAAATGTTGTTTTGATCTCTTTTCACTTTTTCTTTCAATTTCTCTTTATAACTTGAACTACAGTGGGTACGGAAAGTATTCAGACCCCCTTAAATTATTCTGTCATGATCACCGTCTGTTCCTGTCAGTTCCCGGACTACACTTCCCACTATACTCCCTGTCAGTCACATGTTCACTCCACACCAATCACCTGTTGCCACATACAGCCTAGCACACTACACTGATCACCACACCCAGCTGCAGCTCATTACCAGGACTATAAAGGACTTTCACACACACCACCTCACCGCGAAGTCTTGCTAACTCATGTTACAATTCCGAGCGTTCATTCCCTGTCTGCCTGCCTGTCCTCGACCTTGCCCTGTTTCCCGTTTACGATTCTCTGCCGCATACCTTTGGATTGTGTATTGTTTCCTGGACTGTGAATGCTTTCTGCCTGCCTTTTGACCACTGCCTGTTCTCTGACTACGATCCTGCCTGTTTCTGATGTTCCTGTTTTGCCTGTTGACCCAGCCTGTACGACTATGCTCTCTTTTAATAAAACTGCACTTGGATCCCCTGCCTGAGTCTCCATTCATAACAGAAGACTTCGCCAACCAGATCCAGCAGCTTCTATGAGCATGTCCAGTCCCAGCATGGATCCCGTAAGGCACCTTGTAAGCCTGTTTGCCCCTGTTTGTTCCTAGATATTGCTCACCTTTCTGATTTACCGGACTGTGCCCTCATTGACTTTTTTGCCTATGGACTGAACGAACCTCTTAAGGGGTATCTAATCGTTAATGGTCCCCGGGGGACGTTTAGGGAATTTTTGGACTTTGCCCTGCTTACCGTTGGTTCACGTTTTACCGTGGGTGTCGTGGGAAAATACGACACCGCAGTGAATCACGTGATGGCCGCCGCACCAGTGGACCCTAACAAAATGGCGGCTACCATTACAACATCACATCACGTCTCTGCTGATTGCCCAGAGCCAAGTCAAGTCCCCGCTGAACATCCTGAATCATGGCACGTCTCTGGAATCGTCCGAGAGTGGAGGGGGTTACGTTCCAGCATGAATGATCCTCCACTGATTTCAGCCCGAGCGGCTGGCATTCCTAAGCCTCCGCGGTCGCTTCGCTCCAAGCCGCCGCCGCTTCGCACTCAAGCCCGGTGGCCACTGCGCACCCCAGCTCACCGGTTGCTACGCTCTCAACCCGCGGTTGCAACGCTCTCAAATTCAACGATTGAATGCACTCAAGCACCCTGGACGCAAAGACAAGATGGCTGCTTTTTTTTTTGGGGGGGGGGGGGTTCCAGCCAGTGATACCTAAGGGTGGGGAGCTCCTTGTGAGTGGGAGCCCTGCACGGCCGTGGCCCTCATCAGCGCTCCTTGCCCTGCCGGCACCACCTGAGCTCCTTGCCCTGCCGGCACCACCTGAGCTCCTTGCCCTGCCGGCACCACCTGAGCTCCTTGCCCTGCCGGCACCACCTGAGCTTCCTTGCCCTGCCGGCGCCACTCAAGCTCCTCGCCCTGCCGGCACCACCTGAGCTCCTTGCTCTGCCAGCGCCGCCCAAGCGCCTTGTTCTGCCAACGCCTGCCCAAGCACCTTGCTCTGCCAGCACTGCCTGAGCTCCCTGCCCATGAACCCGCCACGGCTCCCGTTGAATTCCCCAAGAACTTTTTTTTCCCGCCGTGGTTGCCTGAGCCATCGGACCTGCCGTGGCCGCCAAAGACTCCGGACCCGCCGTGGCCGCCCGTGGCACCTGACCCTCCGTGGCTGCCCGAGTTCCTGGACCTGCATTGGGGACCCCGTTTCCTTGTCTACATGCAGGTCTCCAATGCACCCACCCCCCTCCCTAACTGTTCTGTTTACGTCGCGAGGACACGCCTTCCGGGAAGGGGGGCATTATGTCATGATCACCGTCTGTTCCTGTCAGTTCCCGGACTACACTTCCCACTATCCTCCCTGTCAGTCACATGTTCACTCCACACCAATCACCTGTTGCCACATACAGCCTAGCACACTAGTTCATTTTTTTTCCTCATTAATGTACACACAACACCCCATATTGACAGAAAAACACAGAATTGTTGACATTTTTGCAGATTTATTAAAAAAGAAAAACTGAAATATCACATGGTCCTAAGTATTCAGACCCTTTGCTGTGACACTCATATATTTAACTCAGGTGCTGTCCATTTCTTCTGATCATCCTTGAGATGGTTCTACACCTTCATTTGAGTCCAGCTGTGTTTGATTATACTGATTGGACTTGATTAGGAAAGCCACACACCTGTCTAGACAGCAAGAATAGCTTTTACTTTTATTTCACCGAAGTAGATCCACTCTGCAAACATAACGTTGAATCCTCAGTCCGTGTGATTCTGCACTGTTTGGAGGGATGTTTTTTCATGTCTTGAAATTTTTTTTGTAATTTTACTCAAATTACATTAGTTATGGGAACTATCTGTTCTAAAATTTCAGCAACAATTACAAATTTGTAGTAAAGTCAACATTTTAATTAAAATCAAGTAAACATACTAGTGTTTTTATAGTAAGGAATACTATTTGAATTTACAGTGTATAAGACCTTACAGCTCACAGTGCATGTCAGAGCAAATGAGAATCATGAGGTCAAAAGAACTGCCTGAAGAGCTCAGAGACAGAATTGTGGCAAGGCACAGATCATTGCAGCCATGTACTGTGCTGTGTGTACATTAATGAGGAAAAAAATGAACTTAAATGGTTTTAGCAAATGGATGCAATATAACAAAGAGTGAAAAATTTAAGGGGGTCTGAATACTTTCCGTACCCACTGTAAATGTCATTTGTAACCACACACAGGTGTTTCTTATAGATTGTGGGTTTGAAGTAGCTTGAGATCAAAGTGGAAAAATGAATTTGAGTTTTTGTACAGCTTCACATAGACTTTGTATCACTGGGCTGCTACTCTTAGAGCACAATAATAGAGAGCTGAATCTGACAGAGTCACACCATTAATCTTGAGTTCAGTGGATGTTTGAGATGCAGTCGACTGAAAGCGAGGATCAGAGGGGTTCCCACTTGCAGTACCTGATCGGGCAGGTTTAAATATTAAATACTGAGGTTCACTGTTAGGATACTGTCTGTACCAGTAAAGATAAACATAATTGCTGTCTGTTTCATATGAGCAGCTGAGGTCACAGTCTCGTCTTCCTTCTTTATAACAGTTTCTTTATTTGGCCCAATCTTTTCTGCAGTCATCACACCTAAAACAAAGAACATTTCAGAGAAAGAGTCAGGTTGCATAAAAAAAAATATTTCTTACACTGTTTTTCTGCATCACTAGAATGAATAAAGTGGATCATTTTGTACCTGAAGTCAGAAATAAAATCAGAAACAGGTGTTTTTCCATGTTTCTACAGATCTGTTCATGTTCGCTGTGCTCCGATGCTAATGCTTTAGTTCAGAGCTCACAGAAGAGGTGTGTCTTCAGTGTCTTCATCTTTGCTTCAGATGCAGGTGATTGGTTGGAAGTGACAGTTTTGAACACAAGAACAAGAGCCTTGAAAGAAATAAATCAGAGAGTGTGTGATGGAGACCTATATGTGCTGGTTAAAAAACCAAATACACAAACACATTCTGGATCATATTGAACTGCACTCTGTTAAAACTGAAGAAATAAAAATAACTAAATGAAAATATTGTAGAGATGCTCTGCTTGAGTAGAACTTTGCAGTTTCAGATCTTGCAGGTTCATATTGAACTTTAAATGACGTGATTGTTGTTCTGTGCGGTAAAAGAGCAGAAAGAGCTGAGCTCTCAAAAACTCTCTGCTTCTCTCACAGAGCTCTACTTTAAATGTTTTAATCCTGTCACATGATATAATTATAAAATATATAAAAAGTGTGATGCTGACCCCTTGTGATAAAATTTGAAATTGCATAATGAAGCACTGCAGTTTTTTCTATTAAAGCATTAATCAAAAATAAATACTAACAACAACACTACAAGTGTGTTCTCTGTTGATTCATTTGATTAGAAATTCAGCTGTAGAAACACAAATAATAAATGAAAACACATGTTTTTCTTGGTCTTTAATCATGTTATCTTAATGGTTCTGTAATCGTCTTTAAAAGTTTTTAATGACAAGTTTAGTTCTATAATGATGGGTTTCACCTAAAAAAAAAAAAAAGTAAATAAATAAATAAATTAATGTACTGCAATCATTGAATCAGTGAATTTTATAGATCTTGCCTCTCATTTACATCTGGCCAAAAAATTTAATCAACATCTCAGCATATATTTTCACAAGTCGTGGGGGAAAAAAAGTTGCATCTGTAAAAATGCTGGATCCATCCTTGTGCCTCAGCTTTTCCACAAGCCTCTTCCATCACTTGTACAAGACTTACTTGGTTTTAAGGGCTGTGATCATATGCATCTCCAAGAGAAGAATATGCTGGAAGGAACACCATCCTGAAATGTGTGTGATGCTCAAACCACTCTTGGACCAGTGCTGAATGGTGAAAGTGGACATTGTCACACACAACTACACAATTTCACCCAGTTTGCTCCTGATCACCCTGAAGAAAGTGGATATCATTGAGAGAGTTTAAACAATTTAGAAGCCTTTCTGTGTCCCCTCATCTCTTCTTTTTCTTCCAGTGTTTCTCTCCCTCTCAATATTCTCTATCCTCTCCAAAACCTCTCACTCTTAAATCTCTTCATTTTCATATTCTTCTTCTTTTGTTGTTGTTTTTCTTTCCCCCTTTTATAGTTTTTGTAATCAAAAACAATTAAACAATTAGGAAGTGTTTCCTGTGTATTATTAACTCAGCAGATATTTATTTGGGGATAATTAAGATCATTCCAAGTGCAACTGAGAATTTAACAAATAACAGAGTTTTGTTTGTTGTGTTTGGAAAAATGGTGCACAATTGTGATTCAATTGTGAAATCAATAAAAAGAGCTGCAATGTTTTTCACCTGATATATTAAAGTTTTGGTTGGCTGTATACTGTGAAAACATCTGGGAATTTTGGGCACTGTAATTTGAGAAAATAATGCATGTGATTTGTAATTTGCATGACATGAAGGAAAATTTACAACCTGTTAAGGACAATTACAAAGTGTTCAGATTACTGTGTTATCTGTTTTGAGAACAGTGAGTTTGGAGAAATGTCTAATCGATTGAGAAAAACTGTAATACAGTAACTGATGTTGCGCGCCACATGAAAAGGTGGGTAATTATTTCTGAAGGTGTGACTTGATTGTATTTATGACTGTTGTACATGCAAATAGGTGATTTGTGCCATGTTTTAGAAAAACACTTTTAACTTATAATGTATTTCAAAAATGCTCAAAATTGTGGCATGTGGCTTATTTGAATCAACAAGATGCTACTTGGCATACTGGAGGGGATCTGGGTATAATTCAAGATTCAAGAGTCCCATTTCTCCTGAACTGTAGAAGACCATTGATTCCTCACTCTGAGCAGAAGCAGGTTTTTGTACAGTGATCTTGTGTTTCCTGTGACTGTGGGCCTCAGAGCACAGTAATACAGAGCAGAGTCTGATACTGCAGCAGAGGAGATGATCAGATCCACATGGTTTTCTTTTTCTTTTCTGATTTCAGTAGTGAATCTGGAATCTACATCAGACTCTGCAGGTTTTTTTGCACTGTTTAAGATGAGCACAAGGAATTGAGGAGCTGATCCGGGATACTGACGGTACCATTGAAGATTATATGCAGATGAATAACTGCAGGATAATGTGACACTTGAACTCTCGACAGTGAACTCCTCTGTTTTGGTTGGTTTAATTTCATTTCCATATGTTGCATCTGCAAAAGTAGATCAAATCTTTACTGAACTGATTTAAATTAAATCATTTTAGATGTATCAGCATAACATACAGTGTACTGTACAATGTAACGAAATAGACTCTATGTTTTTAATTTTGAGCAGAAATTAGCAATTCTGGCTGCTAAGAATACACAGATGCAATACTCAAAAGACTTTAATACTTACATGCAAATGCAGAAAGCAGAATAAAAGAATGGAGCATCATTGTGTTTGTTCCTTATGTTCTGTTGAACAGACTTCTCTTACAGACACTTATCAAGATCACATCAGATGTCAAAGCTTTAAACCCTCCCTCCTCCAGAGATCTAAATGAAAGAGCAGATCAGATCTGTTTCATAGTCCTCAGTGTCATCACTATTCATATGCTGTAGCTCATAGCACCCTCTTGTGGTTACTTACTGACTTGTACAAGAAAAATGTTCAGAACACAAACAGAATGTGATCTGGATTAATTCCTCAAACTTTGGTTGTTACAGTACTGTAGATTTATAGATCTACAGTACTGTAGTACTGTAGATCTTTATTCATTCTAGTAATCCGGTATTAATTTTATGGTCTTGTACAGTTGCCACAGCTTAGACACAAAAAAACAAGTTACATTCTATTTAAAACAACAATCAATTTGTGGTAGTAATAGCATTAAGTTCATTTAAAAAAACAAAAAACAAAGAATCATAATCTATCATGTCACTGCTGCACTTTTTACCTTCACATATTTATATATTATGAATTCATAATCTACCTTTAATTAAGATTTTTATGGAAGGAAATTATTTGTACACCTTCAGCTGTGTCAGGTTTTTGTACAGTGATCTTGTGTTTCCTGTGACTGTGGGCCTCAGAGCACAGTAATACAGAGCAGAGTCTGATACTGCAGCAGAGGAGATGATCAGATCCACACGTTTGATCTCTTTTGTGGCTTGTTTTTCTTTTCTGGTCTGAGTAGAGAATCTGGGATCTACCTCAGATGGCTTAGTACCTTTCACACTCTCTATTTTAAGCACAAGAAATTGAGGAGCTGATCCGGGATACTGACGGTACCAGTATAGATAATCTGCAGATGAATAACTGCAGGATAATGTAAGAGTTGAACCTTTCTGCAGCAGACTCTTCAGTGCTGTCTGGTGTGATTTCATCTCCAAAACTCACACCTGAAAAGGGCAAAATAACAACTTTTAATGTTCAAATAGTTTTACTATTTGAATGTTTTACTGTAATTGAATGATTACAGTAATTTTAATCATTTATTATAATTAACAATTATATTAAATTTTAATGTCACTTTGTCATTGTGGATGTATTAAGTAAATTAAATAAATCTCATTTAGCATCTAAGATGAGAAAAGAACTTGACAAAATATTATATTCTAAAATTAGAAATGCAAATGCATGCAAAACATACATAAATACACTTACATGCCAAGACAGAGATCAGAATGACTGAATGAAGTATCATTGTACATGTGTGTGTTCACTGCAGCAGGACTGAGCTTTGTGACAGTCTAGCAAAACTAACAAGATCATCTGAGATGTTAAACTCCTCCTCTTTCATCCTCTCATATACAAGTGCATCTCAATAAATTAGAATGTAATGGAAAAGTTCATTTATTTCAGTAATTCAAATTGTGGAACTCGTGTATTAAATAAATCTAATGCACACAGTTAAAGTACTTTAAGTCTTTGGTTCTTTTAATTGTGATGATTTTGGCTCACATTTAACAAAACCCCACCAATCTCAATAAATTAGGATATTTCATGATATCAATAAAAAAAGGATATTTTAAACAGGCTTCTGAAAAGTATGTTCATTTCTATGCACTCAATACATGATTGGGCCTCCTTTTGCATGAATTACTCCATCAATGCAGCGTGGCATGGAGGCAAGTGGAGGAAAATCAGCCTGTGGCACTGCTCAGGTGTAATGAAGCCCAGGTAGCTTTGAATGAATGAGGCATTTATATAGCGCTTTCATATGTACTACTGTACACCCAAAGCGCTTTTACAATCATATCAGGGGTCTCTCCTCATCCACCACCAGTGTGCAGCATCCACTTGGATGATGCGACGGCAGCCACAGTACAACGGCGCCAGTGCGCTCACCACACACCAGCTGAAGGTGGAGAGGAGAGAGAGTGAAAGAGCCAATTCAATGGATGGGGATTATTAGGAGGCCGTGATTGATAAGGGCCTATGGAAGGAATTTGGCCAGGACACCGGGGTTACACCCCTACTCTTTACGAGAAGTGCCATGGGATTTTTAATGACCACAGAGAGTCAGGACCTCGGTTTAACGTCTCATCCGAAGGACGGTGCTTGTTACAGTACAGTGTCCCCGTCACTATACTGGGGCATTAGGACCCACACAGACCACAGGGTGAGCACCCCCTGCTGGCCTTACCAACACCTCTTCCAGCAGCTACTTGGTTTTCCCAGGAGGTCTCCCATCCAGGTACTAACCAGGCTCAGCCCTGCTTAGCTTCAGTGGGCAACCGGTCTTGGGCTACAGGGTGATATGGCTGCTGGCTGCTTTGATAGCGGCCTTCAGCTCATCTGCATTGTTGGGTCTGGTGTCTCTCATCTTCCTCATAACAACACTCCATAGATTCTCTATGGATTTCAGGTCAGGCGAGTTTGCTGGCCAATCAAGCACAGTAACACCATGGTCATTGAACCAGCTTTGGTACCTTTGGCAGTGTGGGCAGGTGCCAAGTCCTGCTGGAAAATTAAATCAGCATCTCCATAAAGCTTGTCAGCAGAAGGAAGCATGAAGTGCTCTAAAATTTCCTGGTAGATGGCTACGTTGACTGTGGACTTCAGAAAACACAGTGGACCAACACCAGCAGATGACATGGCAGCCCAAATCATCACCGACTGTGGAAACTTCACACTGGACTTCAAGCAACATGGTTTCTGTGCCTCTCCACTCTTCCTCCAGACTCTGGGACCTTGGTTTCCAAATGAAATGCAAAATTTACTTTCATCTGAAAAGAGGACTTTGGACCACCGAGCAACAGTCCAGTTCCAGGTAAGACGCTTCTGACGTTGTCTTTGGTTCAGAAGTGGCTAGATACGTGGAATGTGACAGTTGTAGCCCATTTCCTGAAGACGTCTGTGTGTGGTGGCTCTTGATGCACTGACTCCAGCTTCCATCCACTCCTTTTCAAGCTCTCCTAAGTTCTTAAACTGTCAAGACAGCAGACTTCCCCACGACTGCTGTTGGGATTACTGACCTAAAATCAGTATTTATACCCTGAGAATGGTAATTTAATAGAACTTGAAATTAAATATTCTAATAATTTGAGATACTGATTTTTGGTTTTGATGGGCAGCAAGCGGTAATCATCACAAATGAAAACAAAAAAGTCTGGAAATTTTTACATTATGTCTAATAAATCTAGAATATATTTAAGTTTTACTTTTTGAAATAAATTACAGAAAAATTCGAATTTATTGAGATGCACCTGTATACACAAAGCTTAAACCCAAACATTTAAATTAATAAATGTGGATATCTACTCATGCAGGTCAAGAAATAACAATTTTATGATAATTTTAGCTTATATTGCACATTAGCAAAACATTTTAATTATACATTATACATTTTATTGTTTTGGACAGAAGTCAATGCATGTGGATTTGAACCTTTTCATATAATTGTGACTTCCTCTGTTTTTGTCTGAGTGTGAGTGTGTTTGGTCACAGTGGGCTTCAGAGATGTACACACAGAGTGACTCCAGCTTCCATCCACTCCTTTTCAAGCTCTACCAGAAGAATATGGATTTGTAGAAGTGGTAGTATAATTACACCTTAAAATAACTTGATCTCCTTCACTTGCAGTCATTTCTTTTGAAGACTGTTCAACTCTGTCCTGTCCCAAAGACACTGGAAAAAAGTATGTCATTAACATGATTTTTTTTGCAAAGTAAACTTAAACATTTAATAGCCTAAATGTAAGTAAACCTTGTTCTGTTAAATGTCTCGAAACAGAAAAGAATGTACTTACCATCATAATGTGCTGCTATGAGACACAAAGAAATCAAAGTCCAGCTAAACATAGTTGTTCTGTGAGGGGAAAAGAACTGAAATTCACTCAATGGTGCTAAATGTTTGTATCATGTCACATGATCTACTCATACACAAAGAGAGCAATGCTGACCCCTTGTGGATAAAAGTTTGAAATGACTTAAAATGTGTTATTTTGAATGACTTTTCATTTTTTAAAAAAGTAGGATTAGCCTAAAATGATTTTGAACACACGCTTGATTCCCTCTACTAATACTTTGATGTGTATATTGTAAAGCCAGTTATTCTCTGCATACACCTATGGGCTTCATGCACCTGTTTTGTTGGGGGTTTTTTTCTTTGCAGTGTTAAGGTAAAAGTTATCTGAAGGTGTGCCTTGATTGTATATTGACCACATTTGTACATGTGAATGAGAAAACTAACACTTTTATACCTTCAATAATCATGCATTTGTGTATCATGTAGCTGCTTGGAATGGTCAAGATGCTTCTAGATATACCAGATGGGTCTGTAGATAATTCAAGATTTAAGGGTCCCATTTCTCCCGTATACTATGGAACATCATAGTTTCATTTTTTGCACAAGCATGTTTTTGTACAGTGTTCTTGTGTTTCCTGTGACTGTGGGCCTCAGAGCACAGTAATACAGAGCAGAGTCTGATACTGCAGCAGAGGAGATCTCCAGATCCACATGGTTTTGATTTTCTTTTCTGATCTTACTAGTGAATCTTTGATCTACATCAGATGGCTGAACTTCTTTTTTACTGTCTGGGATGAGCAGAAGGAATTCAGGACCTGATCCGGGATACTGACGGTACCAAAGTAAAGACCATGCAGAAGAATAACTGCAGGATAATGTAACATATGAACCCTCAGCAGCAAACTCCTGTGTTTTGTCTGGTGTAATCGTGTCTCCATTACTGGCACCTGCAAAGAAAAGTGAAATGTTAGTTTTTAGTCTCAAAAGGAGCAAATTTTACAAGACTATGCTTATAAAATGTGACCATTTCAGTTTTTCAGTCACTTATAGTGCATTTTTATATATTAAGCCCACAAATAAAATTACATGGCATCTGTATTGTAATAATAAAGGACAGCATTGATTTGATGGTACTTACATGCTAAAGCAGAGAACAGAATAACTGAATGGAGGATCATTGTATGTGTGCTTACAGTCTCAGCTTGAATGATCTGATGAAAGTCTCTGTCAGGTTCAGCAAAATACATCAGATATACATTAAGCTCCTCCTTCCTCACCATCTGGAAAAAGAGAGTGCATCTAAAAATCATTTCATCACTATCATCTTTTTGAACACGTTTTCCTCATAAAATGTCACAAAGACAGAGTACCGTCTTTAATGTCATCACTAATATCAGTAAAGGTCCAGACTTAAACACTAGATTTGCATTTAATTTCATATAGTGAAATTAATTTTAGAGTGAATGTGACTTACAGAAAGAGGAGCTGAATGTGTGTAATGGACTGTAAAGCTGTGATATTGTGTATCAGGTTTTTGTACAGTGTTCTTGTGTTTCCTGTGACTGTGGGCCTCAGAGCACAGTAATACAGAGCAGAGTCAGACACACACACATCCCTGATTGTCAGAATAACTGATCTTGATGTGGAGTCCAATGTTGCATTAAATCTGTCTTTAAATTCATCCCCAGTAGATCCTTTCCCAAAGGAAAATTTACTCAGAATAAATGCTGGTGATCTGTTTGGTAGCTGTTTGTACCAGTAGAGATATGCATTTGTAGATGTGGTAGAATAATTGCACAGGAGAGTAACTTGATCTTGTTCATTTGCAGTCATTTCTCTGTAAGGCTGTTCAACTCTGTCTTGTCCCCAGCACACTGAAAAATATTTAACTATTTATAATTTACATATATTTATTACTTTAAGTAAAAACAGATACTGAAGTGTGATTGTCTTTCTTACCAAAGTCCTGTGTTGTGAAGAAAAGTGTAATAATAATCAGTTTTTGCATTGCTGAGATAAAGAGATTATTTTAACATATATTCAATGAATGTGTCTCTGTATCTGAAGCTCTCTGTTTCCTCTCTGCTGCTCTTCTCTTGATATTTCCAGTCTTCAAGTAGCTCTAGGTCCTCACATGGCACACTGCTGATGACACTTTAAGTGATGCTGCCTCCTAGTGGTGAAATCATGTATTTCTAACACTTGAACACCTTATGTTTACATTTTATATCAGTGGACATACAGAGGACACACTTTTTTATATATAAAGCCTCAGGTCCAGATTTACTAACAGCTTGCACCAGTGCAAAAACCTGTTAAAAACTGTCAGGATTTACTAAGGCATGCAGTGAAAAGTTATTTTTGCGCCTGACCTCATTGCATATGAATTTGAAGGAGTTTTCCTTTCAGATGCAATATTTATGTGGGAGAATATTTAAATAAATCATGCAACATGATTTACTAAGGTTTGCATTTATCAATATACTGGCATTTGCACTAATATTTAATGCTGAAAAAAGCATATCTCAACCCATTTTGTGCTTGAATTGGCTGCGTCTGTGTTCTTTAATTTGTGCATTGTCAATAAATCACCCACAAAATTTCCACTCCTATCTGCACTTTTATGGGATTGGGGTCTCATTTGCCCTGTTTATTTCAGAATTGCCTTTACTATCCAGAAACTTTTCAAAAAAGTCATGTGTCACAGGTTGTATGTTGTTAAATCTAAGGATGATGTGTGATGCAGGATAAACAATAATAATATAAACACAAAGAACGACAGAATACACATAACTTTAACACAAGACAATGAACTCAAGACACAGAGGGCTAATATACACAAGAGGATGGCAATCAAAAGAAAACAGGGAACAGGTGAGAACTAATGAGAAACGACAACTAATGAATGACTCGAACACAAGCAAATACAGACAATAAAAACTAAGACTAGAAACTAAACACGACAATAGGTGTGTTCGACTTGAAGCAGCGCTGGACAGACCGATCGGTAAATGACACCAAAGTACAGGGAGAGCGATTCAAAAGCATTCACTGAGCCGTCTGCTCTCTAATCGCTCTCTCTGTACTTTGGTGTCATACACTGATCGTTCTGTCCAGCGCTGCTTCAGGTTGAACACACCTGGTGAAAAAAACATAACTGTGAAATCATGCTGTTTGCAATCAGTTGAGGAAATACAGTGAAGCCACAGGTCTCCATCAACACTGATTATCAGTTATACACTATAATTTGCACTTGCTTTACAGTCAGTAATTATTTTACAGAATTAAGTTATTTTGTGGCTTAAATGTATATGAATAATAAATAATTTTACTCAGAGACTGTTTGGCTTGCCAAAACTGTTACATTCAGCTGTCGCAAACTATTTGACTTTTGAAACGCAAGTTCTTTTTTTAACCAGTAACAGAGTGATTTTGATGCAAAAAGTTGTTTTTATTGTCTCTTATATCAAAAATATTTTATTTAAACCTATGAAAATGCAGATCCTGTTTTAAATAATAATAATAAAAAATCAATTTTTTTTAAAGCTGTTGTTCCATTTTTACCCCTTTAGCAGATTTTGAATCATTTTAATAGCTATTTGTGATAATACAGTAACTGATGTTTCACTCCACATAAAAACAAAAAGATTCATGAGGGTGGGTCATTATTTCTGAAGGTGTGACTTGATTCTATATTGGACACTTTTTGTACATGCAAATATTTTTTATTTATACAAACACTTTTTTTCACTTTAAATAATAATGCATTTGCATTTCAAAATGCTCAAAATGCTTCTTTGAATGGGCGAGATGCTATTTGGTATACTCTGGGTAAAATTCAAGATTAACGGCCCCATTTCTCCTGAACTGTAGAAGACCATTGATTTCTCACTCTGAGCAGAAGCAGGTTTTTGTACAGTGATCTTGTGTTTCCTGTGACTGTGGGCTCCAGAGCACAGTAATACAGAGCAGAGTCTGATACTGCAGCAGAGGAGATGATCAGATCCACATGGTTTTCTTTTTCTTTTCTGATCTCAGTAGTGAATCTGGAATCTACATAAGACTCTTCGGGGTTTTTTGCACTGTCTGAGATGAGCACAAGGAATTGAGGAGCTGATCCGGGATACTGACGGTACCAGTATAGATAATCTGCAGATGAATAACTGCAGGATAATGTAAGAGTTGAACCCTCTGCAGCAGACTCTTCAGTGCTGTCTGGTGTGATTTCATCTCCAAAACTCACACCTGAAAAGAGCAAAATAACAACTTTTAATGTTCAAATAGTTTTAGTTTTGAAATTGAATGATTACAGTAATTTGAATCATTTACTATAATTAACAATTATATTCAATTTTAATGTTTGTCATTGTGGATGTATTAAGTAAATTAAATAAAGCTCATTTAGCATCTAAGATGAGAAAAGAACTTGACAAAATATTATATTCTAAAATTAGAAATGCAAATGCATGCAAAACATACATAAATACACTTACATGCCAAGGCAGAGATCAGAATGACTGAATGAAGTATCATTGTACATGTGTGTGTTCACTGCAGCAGGACTGAGCTTTGTGACAGTCTAGCAAAACTAACAAGATCATCTGAGATGTTAAACTCCTCCTCTTTCATCCTCTCATATACAAGTGCATCTCAATAAATTAGAATGTAATGGAAAAGTTCATTTATTTCAGTAATTCAAATTGTGGAACTTGTGTATTAAATAAATCTAATGCACACAGTTAAAGTACTTTAAGTCTTTGGTTCTTTTAATTGTGATGATTTTGGCTCACATTTAACAAAACCCCACCAATCTCAATAAATTAGAATATTTCATAATATCAATAAAAAAAAGGATACTTTAAACAGAAATGTCAGGCTTCTGAAAAGTATGTTCATTTCTATGCACTCAATACTTGGTTGGGCCTCCTTTTGCATGAATTACTCCATCAATGGCATGGAGGCAAGTGGAGGAAAATCAGCCTGTGGCACTGCTCAGGTGTAATGAAGCCCAGGTAGCTTTGATAGCGGCCTTCAGCTCATCTGCATTGTTGGGTCTGGTGTCTCTCATCTTCCTCATAACAACACTCCATAGATTCTCTATGGATTTCAGGTCAGGCGAGTTTGCTGGCCAATCAAGCACAGTAACACCATGGTCATTGAACCAGCTTTTGGTACCTTTGGCAGTGTGGGCAGGTGCCAAGTCCTGCTGGAAAATGAAATCAGCATCTCTATAAAGCTTGTCAGCAGAAGGAAGCATGAAGTGCTCTAAAATTTCCTGGTAGATGGCTACGTTGACTGTGGACTTCAGAAAACACAGTGGACCAACACCAGCAGATGACATGGCAGCCCAAATCATCACCGACTGTGGAAACTTCACACTGGACTTCAAGCAACATGGTTTCTGTGCCTCTCCACTCTTCCTCCAGACTCTGGGACCTTGATTTCCAAATGAAATGCAAAATTTACTTTCATCTGAAAAGAGGACTTTGGACCACCGAGCAACAGTCCAGTTCCAGGTAAGACGCTTCTGACGTTGTCTTTGGTTCAGAAGTGGCTAGATACGTGGAATGTAACAGTTGTAGCCCATTTCCTGAAGACGTCTGTGTGTGGTGGCTCTTGATGCACTGACTCCAGCTTCCATCCACTCCTTTTCAAGCTCTCCTAAGTTCTTAAACTGTCAAGACAGCAGACTTCCCCACGACTGCTGTTGGGATTACTGACCTAAAATCAGTATTTATACCCTGAGAATGGTAATTTATTAGAACTTGAAATTAAATATTCTAATAATTTGAGATACTGATTTTTGGTTTTGATGGGCAGCAAGCGGTAATCATCACAAATGAAAACAAAAAAGTCTGGAAATTTTTACATTATGTCTAATAAATCTAGAATATATTTAAGTTTTACTTTTTGAAATAAATTACAGAAAAATTCGAATTTATTGAGATGCACCTGTATACACAAAGCTTAAACCCAAACATTTAAATTAATAAATGTGGACTTCCGGTTTCGCAATGTGAGGTGAAGACGCGTGTTTGCGGAGCTCCCGATAATTTATGCTTTAATAGTGACATTTAAGTGATCTAAAACGTTTTTATAAGTGCTCAAACAGGGTTTAGTGCAATCAAGTTGATACAGCAAGATGAGCAAGAACAAATCAGTAGTAAATGCCCCGCCAACAACGAGAACCAGCATAGCTAGCAAATTAGCTACCATGGCTAGCGCAGGGAGATCTGAAGAAATCTCTGCAGATAACGATGGTGTCTCTATGAGCCAGCTGATAACGGAGCTAACAAAGCAACGAGCTTCGATTAAAGAAGACATCTCAGCTCTGATTCAAGAATCTTTGGTGCCGCTTCAGACATCGGTGAATGCTTTAACAGAGACTTTGGCAAGTTTTCAGTCCCGCCTGTGCGCCACAGAGTCACTCGCGAGCGATAATTTCTCGGCGTTGTCTGCGGCCGAAAAGACGATCAAAACTCTGAAAGAGCAAAACGTGACGCTTATGAATCGAGTTGATGACTTGGAAAACCGGTCACGGAGAGCAAATCTCAGGATTTTGAACATTCCGGAGAATAGCGAGAAGGGCCAGTCTACCGTCACGTTCGTGTCCGAAATGTTAGTGGAAGTCATGGGTCGGGAAGTTTTTGAAAAGCCTCCCGAGCTAGAACGAGCACACCGATCGCTAGGTCCCAAACCACAGGAAGGTCGACCTCCCAGGCCATTGGTTATATGTTTTCATAAATTCCAAGAGAAGGAAAAAGTGCTTAGATGGGCCAGACAGAATGAGGCAAAATATAAGGGCTCGACTTTGAGGATCTACCCAGACATCTCCGCTGACCTCGCCAGAAAGCGCGCCGCATTTAAAAACGTCAAACAGCTGCTGTACCAAAAAAATGTGCGATTCCAGTTGCTTCATCCTGCACGCTTACGAGTTCGTCACGAGGAAGAGACTTTCCTTTTCCACACGCCTGAGGAAGCTCAGCAGTTCTACGATCAGCGGATTGCTACACATGAATAATTCCTGATATCATAACAACGATATTGTGAAGAAGTCGATACGTGTTGACTTTTAGGTAGGCCTAAGACACTGCGATAACCTGAAAACCCCTTTTCAGGGCATTCCTACTTCTAAATGCACGTTCTGTTTTAGTGCGGTTTATAAGTTTCTTCCCTGATGATAATTTCAAAGCCTTGTGTTTATCTTATAATTCATTGGTTATATTATTGGTCTTAGATCCTAAATATTACGTTTAACTTTAACCAATGAGTGTGCACCATCTGTTTTAGGGTGATTTATATGACACTTTCTTTGCATGGCCAAATAGGACGCCTTATTTTCAGTTAGTGTATTTATCTTGGACTTTTATATTTGATAAGGCTTGTAACACTAAGTGATTGGTCTGTTATACTAAACAATAGCTGAGCTAATCTACAGACTATTTAAGCATATTCATGATGAACAAGTTCACTGCAGATGGGCTAAAAATTAATGTCTTACATTTATAGTTTTGTTATGCGGTACTGTAATAGTGCTTTAAATCTGCTTATGCACTTATTTATTGTTATGCAGTACTGCATTTATTAATAGTGCTTTATGTTTGCTTATACACATTTGTAAGCCTGACTTAGCTTTTATGTTTAACTGGATCACTTCGGGAGTTCTGGGGGAAAACGAAGCATATGGACTTGGATTATCGGGAGCTAAGAGATTGTTGTGAGCTGCGGTTTGTCTTTGTTCAATGGACGAATCTAGAATGTATTATAGTTTTGGTTATTCATAAAGGTTTAACGTTTGGGGTTTTCTTCCTTTTTTTTTTTTTTTTTTACCCCCCTTCCCCTCCCCCCAGTCACAGACAGAAGATACATCATACTGTGGGTATTTGGGCATACAGATAGGTAGTGGTAAACAATGACTGATATGAATAATGAAGTGAAAAATTTCAGAGGATCAGCAGTACGCTTTGTTAGCTGGAATGTTAGAGGATTAAATGGACCAGTGAAAAGAACTCGCATATTTACGCATATTAAGAGACTAAAAACAGAAATAGCCTTTCTACAGGAAACACACCTACGTATTGAAGATCATAACCGACTTAGAAAAACTTGGGTTGGCCAGGTTTACCACTCTAGCTTTGACCATAGGGCTAGAGGTGCAGCCATTATAATTCACAAAAAAGTACAATTTACTGCATCTGGAACGATTTCAGATCCCCAAGGGCGATACATTATTGTAACAGGCCAGCTTTTCAGCATACCAGTAGTTCTGGTAAGTGTCTATGCACCCAACTGGGACGATGTTAATTTTGTGAAAAAAATATTTTCCTTATTGCCAGATTTGAACATTTACCATCTTATATTTGGTGGAGATTTGAATTGTGTGATGGATACAGCCATGGATCGTTCCAACCCTAAAACTGTACCTCTTTTAAAAATGTCTCAGATTTTGACTGGATATATGACTCAAATTGGCTGTGTGGATCCATGGAGATTTTTATTTCCTGATAAAAAAGAGTTCTCTTGCTTTTCACATGTCCATCAGACATACTCCAGGATAGATTATTTCTTTACGGATAAAAGGCTTATCCCAGCAATAAAAAACGTAGAATATTCTGCTATTGTTGAATCAGATCACGCCCCTGTAATTCTTGATGTTTGTTTTACTTACAACTACCTAACACGGTCGGTATGGAGACTAAACACAACTTTACTGTCGGATGCAAATTTTTGCGAATTCATATCTTGTGCGATTGACAAGTTTCTAATAACTAATAAAACAGACTCTATATCACCATCGTTATTATGGGAGACATTTAAGGTGGTAATAAGGGGAGAAATAATATCGTACTCTGCCTCACGTAACAAAGAAAGGAAAAAAGCACAGGAGAAACTTATTGAAGCTATTCAAAAAACTGACTGTCAATATGCTAAGGCCCCAACGGCAGAACTATATAAAGAAAAATTTAGTCTTAAGACAAAATATGATTTATTATCAACAGAAAAAACTGAGCGAGATTTGATTTTTGCCCGTGCCAGGTTTTACGAGCATGGTGAAAAAGCAGGCCGTCTTCTTGCCCAACAGTTAAAAAGTAAATCAGCATCTCGACTTATTCCAAAGATTAGGAAAACATCGCAAGAAATTACAGTAGATCCCCAGGAAATTAATTCAATTTTTTATAAATACTATTCAGATTTGTACAGTTCAGAATTTCCACATGATGACTCTTTCATGTCAACATTTTTGGCTAATGTTAACCTGCCCACAGTTAAAATAGACCAAAAGAATAATCTTGATAAAACTTTACAACTTCAAGAGATAGAGGATGCAATTAGAGCCATGCAAAGTGGGAAAGCCCCAGGACCAGACGGATTTCCCATCGAATTTTATAAAAAATTTTCTCTACAACTGTCCCCTTTACTTCTTAATATGTTCAATCACTCTCTTGATCAATCAAAACTGCCATCAAGTCTTACGCAAGCTCATATCACAGTTCTCCTAAAGCCAGATAAAAATGCCCTCGATTGTAGCTCTTATAGACCTATTTCCTTACTAAATGTAGACGTTAAAATTTTATCTAAAGTACTGGCCTCTAGAATAGAAAATATAATACCAGATATTATTTCACAAGACCAGACAGGCTTCATAAAGGGGCGTCACTCCTTCATTAATATTAGAAAACTTCTCAATGTTGTGCATTCTCCTGCGTCGGAGAGTAATCCTGAAGTGGTTATCTCTCTGGACGCAGAGAAGGCATTTGACAGAGTCGAATGGGAAATATTTATTTGCTGTATTAGATAAATTTGGATTCGGCTCAAAATTCATTTCCTGGATTCGCTTGCTTTATCATCAACCAAAGGCAGCCGTAGTCACGAACAAAATCATATCACAATACTTTTCCTTGTCTAGAGGCACACGGCAAGGATGCCCCCTCAGCCCTTTGTTATTTGTTTTGGCTATAGAGCCATTATCATCAATGCTCAGATCATCACAGTCTATTAATGGTATTAAAAGAAGGGGTATAGAGTATAAAGTCTCTCTATATGCTGATGACCTGTTATTATATATAACTGACCCACTATCATGCATCTCTCAAGTTGTGAAAATATTAAAAGATTACGGGTACTTTTCAGGTTATAAATTAAACTTCTCTAAAAGTATATGCTTCCCTATAAATAATATGGCAGATCAGATTATAGATACAGACTTGTCCTTTTGTATATCAAAATCAGGATTTAAATACTTAGGAATAAATATTACCCGTTCATACACTGATCTGTTTAAAGCAAATTATAATCCCATACTTAAAAAACTTGAATCAGATTTACAACGGTGGAGTGTTATATATTTATCTTTAGCTGGTAAAATAAATTGTGTTAAAATGAATGTGTTACCCAGATTATTGTACTTGTTTCAGAGTCTTCCAATTTTCTTGCCAAAGTCCTTTTTTCAGTCAACTAATAGGTTGATATCTTCCTTTATATGGGGGGGCAAACAGCCAAGAATACGTAGAGAGTTTCTTGAAAAACCTAAAAAGGATGGAGGACTGGCTCTTCCAAATTTGCTAAATTATTATTGGGCAGCAAATTTGCAAAAAATAATTTATTGGTTTCATTCGCCACATATAGAATGGTGTGAAGCGGAGGCTAAATCTTGCAAATTAACATCACTGGCGGTGCTGATTACAATGAAGTCACCATTTTCACCATCGCAGTTTTCCTCAAGTCCAGTTGTAATTTCGACTCTCAAAATATATAATCAGTTTAGACAGGCATTTCAACTCACAGATTTTTCCTTGGAATCCCCCATATGTAATAATCATCTTTTCCCAGCTGCCAACCTAGATGCTACTTTCAAGCAGTGGCAGGACTTGGGCATAGTTAAATGTAGTGACTTTTTCATCGATAATATTTTTGCGAATTACAACGATCTGATTCAAAAATTTAATCTTCAAAAGTCAGATTTTTTTCGTTACCTCCAGGTTCGACACTTTATTCAGGCCCATTGCTCTGTGTTTCCTCAAATGCCCTCGGAATCAAGACTGGACTTGGTTCTTAAGACCCCAACACACCTCAAGGGCCTCATTTCCAAAATATATAACTTAATTATGACATTCCAAAATATATCACTAGAGAAGATCAAAACAGAATGGACAGGAGAGTTGGGAATTGACATATCCGAAGACATTTGGGATAAAGCTGTTGAAAGAATAAATAAGACTTCATCTTGCGCACGACTCAATCTGATCCAGATGAAAGTTTTCTACCGTATTCATTATAGCAAAACCAAACTGGCTAAACTATACCCAAACATAGATGAAACATGTGATCGTTGCAGTGCTTCTAAGGCGGACCTAACACATATGTTCTGGTCGTGTGCTAAACTAAGACAATTTTGGTTTTCAATATTTGACATTTTAAACTCAGCATTTAATTTAAGAATTCAGCCTAACCCAATAATGGCTTTGTTTGGAGTTACAGATGACGACATTTACATAACAAAAGATAAAGAAAATGCCTTTGCATTTGCAGCATTAATAGCTAGAAGAAGAATTCTTTTAGAGTGGAAATCACCAATACCACCTAAACTGTCACTATGGCTTAGTGATTTAATGTTTTTTCTAAAAACTGAAAAAATCAAATATTTTCTCAGAGGATCAACCAGAACATTTTACAAAACATGGGATCCTTTGATAAACTATATTGAGAAGAATGTACTCCTCCAACTTTGAGCCCTCCCACGCTCCCTCATCCTTCCCTTCCTAACCCCCCCCCCCCCCTCTTTTTTTTTTTTTGTTGTTTTTGTTTTTTGTTTTTTTTTTTTGTTTGTTTGTTTTTTTGTTTTGTTTTGTTTATTTATTTGCTTGTTTATTGTGGGTAGAAAACATGGAAAAATTAATGCCTTTTGGAGGTGCTTCTGGCACTGAATGCTTTCAATGTACCTTGTTCTAATAAAAATATAATAAAAAAAAAAAAAAAAAAAATTAATAAATGTGATATCTACTCATGCAGGTCAAGAAATAATCAATTTTATGATAATTTTAGCTTATATGTAGCACATTATGCAAAACATTTTAATTATACATTATACATTTTATTGTTGTTGGACAGAAGTCAATAGCATGTGGATTTGAACCTTTTCATATAATTGTGCACTTCCTCTGTTTTTGTCTGAGTGTTGAGTGTGTTTGAGTCACAGTGGGCTTCAGAGCACAGTAATACACAGCAGAGTCAGACACACACAGATCCTGGATCATCAGAGGAACTGATCTTGATGTGGAGTTCAATGTAGCAGAAAATCTCTTCTTAAATTCATCCTCAGTTATTCCGTCACCGACTGTGTATTTATTTAGAATGAATGTTGGTGATTTGTTTGGTGGCTGTTTGTACCAGAAGAGATATGGATTTGTAGAAGTGGTAGTATAATTACACCTTAAAATAACTTGATCTCCTTCACTTGCAGTCATTTCTTTTGAAGACTGTTCAACTCTGTCCTGTCCCAAAGACACTGGAAAAAAGTATGTCATTAACATGATTTTTTTGCAAAGTAAACTTAAACATTTAATAACCTAAATGTAAGTAAACCTTGTTCTGTTAAATGTCTCGAAACAGAAAAGAATGTACTTACCATCATAATGTGCTGCTATGAGACACAAAGAAATCAAAGTCCAGCTAAACATAGTTGTTCTGTGAGGGGAAAAGAACTGAAATTCACTCAATGGTGCTAAATGTTTGTATCATGTCACATGATCTACTCATACACAAAGAGAGCAATGCTGACCCCTTGTGGATAAAAGTTTGAAATGACTTAAAATGTGTTATTTTGAACGATTTTTAATTAAAAAAAAAAAGTAGGATTAGCCTAAAATGTTTTTGAACACACACTTGATTCCCTCTACTAATACTTTGATGTGTATATTGTTAAGCCAGTTACTCTCTGCATACACCCATGGACTTCATGCACCTGTTTTGTTGTTGTTTTTTCTTTGCAGTGTTAAGGTAAAAGTTATCTGAAGGTGTGCCTTGATTGTATATTGACCACATTTGTACATGTGAATGAGTAAACTAACACTTTTATACCTTCAATAATCATGCATTTGTGTTTCATGTAGCTGCTTGAAATGGTCAAGATGCTTCTAGATATACCAGATGGGTCTGTAGATAATTCAAGATTTAAGGGTCCCATTTCTCCCGTATACTATGGAACATCATAGTTTCATTTTTTGCACAAGCAGGTTTTTGTACAGAGTTACAGTGTTTCCTGTGACTGTGGGCGTCAGAGCACAGTAATACAGAGCAGAGTCTGATACTGCAGCAGAGGAGATGATCAGATCCACATGGTTTTGATTTTCTTTTCTGATCTTACTTGTGAATCTTTGATCTACATCAGATGGCTGAACTTCTTTTTTACTCTCTGGGATGAGCACAAGGAATTCAGGACCTGATCCGGGATATTGACGGTACCAAAGTAAAGACCGTGCAGAAGAATAACTGCAGGATAATATAACATTTGAACCCTCAACAGCAAACTCCTGCGTTTTGTCTGGTGTAATCGTGTCTCCATTACTGGCACCTGCAAAGAAAAGTGAAAAGTTAGTTTTTAGTCTCAAAAGGCGCAAATATTACAAGACTAGGCTTATAAAATGTGACCATTTCAGTTTTTCAGTCACTTATAGTACATTTTAATATATTAAGCCCACAAATAAGACCATATATTTAATTAAAATTACATGGCATCTGTACTGTAATAATAAAGGACAGCATTGATTTGATGGTACTTACATGCTAAAGCAGAGAACAGAATAACTGAATGGAGGATCATTGTATGTGTGCTTACAGTCTCAGCTTGAATGATCTGATGAAAGTCTCTTCAGGTTCAGCAAAATACATCAGATATACATTAAGCTCCTCCTTCCTCACCATCTGGGAAAAGAGAGTGCATCTAAAAATCATTTCATCCCTGTCATCTTTTTGAACACATTTTCCTCATAAAATGTCACAAAGACAGAGTACCGTCTTTAATGTCATCACTAATATCAGTAAAGGTCCAGACTTAAACACAAGATTTGCATTTAATTTCATATAGTGAAATAAATTTTTAGAGTGAATGTGACTTACAGACAGGGGAGCCGAATGTGTTTAATGTACTGTAAAGATGTGATATTGTGTATCAGGTTTTTGTACAGTGTTCTTGTGTTTCCTGTGACTGTGGGCTGCAGAGCACAGTAATACAGAGCAGAGTCTGACACTGCAGCAGAGGAGATCTCCAGATCCACACGCTTGATTTTTTTTGTAGCTTTTGAAAACAGACGAAGATTAGGCTCAGAGTTGTTTGAATATTCAGTAACAAGAAGTAGGAACTCTGGTTTTACTCCAGGATTCTGCCGATACCACTGGAGAGAGTTAACATTGCCAGTAGTTGCACTGTAGTTACAGGAGAGAGTCACATTTTCACCCTCAAAAACATGTTTTTCTGAAGTAAATGGATGTATTGTATCAGCCAAAGATGTTTCTGTGAAAAAGAAAAGGGTATCGATTAATCAAGCAATGAAGTGTTTAAACTATCAGAATCTACAATGTCACAGAAACTTTTTATTTTGACTGACATATTGCTGAAATAATTTCTTACCAATGCAAAGTTGGATTATTATCCAGGTAAAAGGAAACATGTTGTCCTCAGAGAGATGATGATGGCAAAAGCAGTAGTTCAGTGTTCATCAGTCATCATCTCACTGTCAACATCAGTGTGAATCAGCTCCACCCACTGCTGGAGACGCTGTTTGAACTGTTGTTGGATGATTAACAGAATCTTGTGTGCTGCACTCTGTCAGGAAATAGAAAAGGAAAGAAACGTCTCAGGTTACGTATGTAACCATAGTTCCCTGAGAACAGGGAACGAGACTCTGCGTTGACAGAACGCATTGGGGAAACCGTCACGTGACCCAGGTGTCGAAAGCACTATCCAACAACTCCAATTGCTATTGGCCGGCGACAGCCTATGACGTCATACGGCGCGACCCGGATGTATAAAGGGAGCACCTGGAGAGACAGTCACTATCTTATCGTCTTGAGGGACTGTTCTGAAGGCAGGCAACCTGAAGCATGGCAAAGGAACGCAGAGTCTCGTTCCCTGTTCTCAGGGAACTATGGTTACATACGTAACCTGAGACGTTCCCTTTCGAAGGGAACTCCACTCTGCGTTGACAGAACGCATTGGGGAACGATATACCCACGCCGCCATGCTGGAGGGGAGTGCCTGCCAAAAAATATGGCTGAGGCAAAGACCTCAAGGCAGTTCTCAAACTGCCCAGCAACTCCCCCTCGGGTCACACCAGGCTGTCAGTGACAGCATTCCCTTTGGCCAACAGCCCAAGCTGACCTTCCCACAGGCTTCTACCTTTCTCTTTTAACAAATAGAGCCTAGAGAAACGCTAAGGCGTCTAGAACCCAATTTTCTTGTGAGAAAAGTGGTTCCTTTAAGGGAATGTGGCCAAGGAACCAAAGGGAACCTCGGCCAGTCACTCATGAGGGGAGCAAGGTCACCCTCATTGCCACCAGGGAGGCCGACCTGGTCTTCTCAGGGAACAGACTCAGTTCAGGCCAACCCTGTCTGAATACAGAGCCTCTAAAACGCATTCTTCAGGAAGATAGTAGGTAAGAGTGACTGCAGAAAGGCAGAAACCAGCTCAGACCCACGCGTAGAGACGGGCATCCTGGAGAGCAGAACTCAGCTGAGTGCTATGAACCCTCATATCGAGGGGAGATAATCCGCTCACCTAGGATCTACCCAGTGCTTAATTAAACGCACTGAGGAGGCTGTGCGCTGAAAACCCTGAAAGGGGAGCACAAACCAGCCTAGGGCTGATTCTTAAGATGGGGCCTGATGAAGGCCTAACCATCATAACCAGCTTAGGGAGCTAAGCACTATTACCAAACCCAACCCCAAGGGGGAAGCGCAGAGCTCACCTAACAGGTAGATTATGCCAAGAGCACATAATCATGGAGGCCCGGGAGGGACTTACAACATGACAACAGAAGTACACTCCAGAAACGACCCGTTTTAGTAAAACGCCTTTCTGAACACCTGTCTAATGTACAGAGACAGATAACTTCCATGGCAGCCGTGGGAAAGCTGCACAGTGCTCCTTAATAATCCACCCAACACAATCCGACAAGCAGTGTACTCAGTAAAAAAACACTTTTTACTCTTTAAACAAGAGGAGTACAGCGTACGCCAACACGTATTAAGGAAGGCCTGGAAGGCCTATAACCTCAACAAACACGTGGCATCAGCTCGTGGTAGTGTTTAGGTCCCAAGCCAGGTAAACAACCCGCCAAAGAGGGGGTTGAATCTACCACTTGGGCCCCTGGCCAGCGAAAGTGTATATGACTAGTTTTCAGGGAGAAATACACCCAAAACAAACACCAGTATGTCCAATAAAGGCGGCCCGCAGGCTTAGCATCCTTCAGGACACACGGCGTAAGTCTCGTGGCCGTTTCCAGGAGCACAAAGATCCAACCTAAGCGCAGGTGGCTCTTAGCTCAACTAGAATCATCGACTCAGAGGCAACAATAGGTTAAACCAAACCTCAGTAAGGTTTCACTACTGACATCTCATCCAGAGCCGCACAGAAAAACACAATCTGTGCCAACACGTAAACTAAAAAGGAGGCCTGAAGGGGCCTGCCGATTCAATGACACGTGGCTTCAGTTCGTGAATTTCCAGGGAACCAAGCTACAGGGAACCAGCTCTAACCCAATAAACTATGGGAAGCTAACTGCTACCTGTGCTAGGCTACACTTTCCAAACAGGCAAAGTACCCTAAGTTTTGTGACTAAAGGGAACCATACACAACCAACATGGCTTAAGGGAGGCTAGTTGAGCCTGCTACCTCAAACAAACATGCTGCAGGGCCTGAAGCAGTGTAAAGACCAAAAACAGTATGTGAGCAGACTGAAATCTATTACACAGCAGTATAAAACTATTGCTAACTAGAAGGAGGCTGAACAGTCTAGCCTACAATCACCGTTATATGCAATATAGCTGATAAACAGATAACTGAAAGGGAGCTGACAGATACTAACTTTTCTCAAAAAGTGATCTAGCTACCCTGAGTATGCAATCCAACAGGTGATGCACTCAGTAACACTGGGGAAAGGATTCACCAGCACTTACATAGAGGCCGCTTTTAAGAAGGCCTACTATCATAAGCGGGTGCCAACCTGTGGCAGCATATCAAGCTCACATACCAAATGTAGGGCAAACGTCTAGAACTCAAAGGAAACTTTGAAATACATGCCATTTGACAGAGAGAAAAAATAAAATCATTGCTACAGATTCTCAAATCTGTTCCAAGCCTTAGAGGACAGAGCTAAAATGCTGGCATAGTCAACTCAAACTTGAAAAAATCAAGTGGCTCGGAAGAAAATATTTTTTCCTCTCAGCATGAATGTTCTAGAGAGTGGGGCCTAGCAACATTAATAGCATAAACTTATCTACGCAAAGATAAGGGCCTACCACCTGAGAAACAGCATCAGGTCTCTAACCAAGCAGTCTAAAAACCTAGCTGTTACACTCATCGTTGCACCTACATAAGCAATGGGATAATCTGGGCAAAAAAAATTCAGCCACTCCCTCAGGAGAAGGCCAAAAACTAAAATACATATGGGAATTATTTATACATACACCATACATACACTTAGTTCTAGCCTGGCCAAAAACATACAGGCCTATTCAAAATAACAGGCGCTATAATAAGCCTGATCTCTACCTCGAAATTTCAAATAAGAAATACAGCAAAGATCACAGCTATCACGCTGGGCGGCCGGAAAGGACCGCCACAAACGCATAAACTGAAGTGATGAGTGCCAGTTCGAACTACACTGAAAATAGTCGAACGACAAAATATACAGAGAGAAAACTGAACAGCAGCCATTCTGTGGCTCGCTCAGTCAGTCTCAACACTCCAGTTTTTTGCCCAAAAAAACCCATTATCATTATTACTGTTACACACCCAGGAAATAACACAGGAATAAAAACAAGGTCGAACATTTAAGCGATTAAATCAGACCTTGTCTTACCTTCCCGCGGCTCGAAGACCAGAGATTCCTTCCTCGTTCTTTCAAAGGAGAAGAATGATATCCCCGGTTCCAAAAGCCTCACGAACCTTTTCACTATCAAGCCAGAAGGCGGGCCTACAGAAAAAGCTTCATCATGGGCCGGCCACCGGCCTGACTGTTCAAAGGTGTTATCCTGAACGTGCACAGATTTTAGATAGGGGATAATGGGCATATGACCTAACAACTCCCTCGGGAGGAGGCCAGAACTAGGAACTATACAACCTAATAAGGGATAGTATAATTAAGGTTATGTAAATAACACACCTAACCTAGCTCTAACCTAGCCGCTAAGCTACGGGCCTTCTTACAGGGCCACAAGCCTAGTGAAGCCCGGGCTTCACCTCCAAATCTCATGGATAAGAGAAAGAAAGTGAAGCTCACAAGCAAACAATGTCAGGCGGCCGATTAAGACCGACCTAAACATTTACATATTAACTGAAGTGACAAGTTTTGCTATCAACTTCAGTCTGCCCATCCCCTAATTTTCTTGACTACATGCTCAGAAAACTACAGGAAAATAAGGTCTTATTTTAAGTGAATAAAATATAGACCCTCCTGCGGCTCAAAAACCAAAAACTCCTAATGCTCCTTTTTTTACATGAAAGGATGGAATCTAAGGTTCTTTTAAGCCTAAAAGACCCTCTTACTATCAAACAGAAACAGCGGGCTGATAGAAATAATGACTATGGGCCAGCCATCAGTCTGACCATAAGAAGCATCTGAGCATGATATATGTCCATACATACATACACACATACACATCTATATACAAACATGTATATAAGCATACATATATATATATATATATATACACATATATACACACACAGGAGGTGGAAGAAGAAGAGGAGAGGGTAGATATAAATCACCCTATAGCTGGGGGATCGATTACAAACGCAACAGTGTTTACAATCGATCACCCGTCTCACTCTCTCTTCCTCCCCCTCCCGTCTGTCTGGGTTCAGATACAAAACTGAATGGCTAGGGGTTTTTCCATGCCTTCCTGATCTCAAACCCGGAGATCAAACGAAGGAATGGACAGTATGGAAGCTGCCGTATTAATAGACAGAAAGGAACCGCTCGTCGAGCCGTCCGCGCGCGGCCCCTTTCCTAACGCGCTCTCGGCAGCCGCAGCCCGCTGAGAAGCGCGTCCCAAACACACAGCAGCTCGCATACACCCGCCAGAGGAGCGCTCGCCGCCGGACGCGATGACGTCAAACACGAACGTCATCGTCATCCACTCGTTCTCGCCCGCCCCGGGGAAGTTAGAGAGAATAAAACTTTCTCAAACTTCCCAACGAGCTCATCTGCGAGCCATATGATTGCAGCCACCGTTAAGCCTCAGCACAAACAGGGGCCAGAACCAACAGGCAATGATGCAGACAGCTCTTCCCTCGGGAAGAGTGACAAACGAGAACAGCGTAAACAACAGACAAACACACAGCAGTGCCCTCAAGCACTGTGTATGCGTGCTCCTCTCCAGACAGAAAACGCCCAGAAAAATATGTATATCAAGTGTCAAATTTTTCCCTAGGACACAGATAAACACATTTCATAAACGTTTGTAAGGCATATATTAAAAACCCTACCGGAGTTGGTTATAGATGCAATCAGACAGAACAGGACCGAAAGACGAAAAAGATAGTGACTGTCTCTCCAGGTGCTCCCTTTATACATCCGGGTCGCGCCGTATGACGTCATAGGCTGTCGCCGGCCAATAGCAATTGGAGTTGTTGGATAGTGCTTTCGACACCTGGGTCACGTGACGGTTTCCCCAATGCGTTCTGTCAACGCAGAGTGGAGTTCCCTTCGAAAGGGAACACATCAGTTTTCATGTAAAGATAATAAAGGAATAATACAATTTAAAAGCAAAGTTACTTTACCTAGAACTGCAGCCAATAGAAGTAAACTCTTCAGCCAGATTAACATAGTTTACATACAAGCATATAAAACTGCAAACGTGATATTAGTGAGTTATGATGATGATGAACATGAGCCAGCCTGAGTTTAGATTTCACTGTATGTGACTATATGTTTGCACAGGTTAAACATGTAGGAGGAGCTTGATAGAATAATAGACTTCAATTCTGCCACAGTGTGGCCAGTTTCTGCAATTACATTAAAATAAAAACAGAAAACCCTTGAAGCAGAACTGGTTGCAGTTTTTACTGTTTACAGTTTAATGTAATTTTTGTAACACACACAATTTTCAACATTTACTGTACACTCTCAAAAGTTTAATTCTGAAGGTTAAAAGGATCAGGCCTACCTTTAATTTAAAGTAGAGGAATTTGCTGACTAAATGTAAGTTAATTTGATGTTGCGTTCACAGAAATTAATGAAACAATATTTGTTATGCTATTAACGTTTTTATGCTTTTAATCTTTTAATGTTTCTGTTTGTCTTTTATGCCTTGTAATCTCTTCACACAGGTGTTAGCACATATTTTATTACATTTGGGGCTGGATAGATTGTGGTTTTGATTGTGGTTTTCACTAGATCGGTTCAAAGTGAAAAGAGCTTCAGGTTTTTGTACGACGTGTTTCATGTTTTGTATCACTGGGCTCCAACTAGTAGAGCACAATAATAGAGAGCTGAATCTGACAGACGAACATCAGTAATAGTGAGTTCAGTGGATGAATCTGATGTAGTCGACTGAAACCGATCATCAGAGCTGTCTGCAGCACTCCATGATCGAGCTCCTCTATATGTTAAAAATAAAGGTTCTGCATGTGGATATTGTCTGTACCAGTAAAGCCGAACCTCATTGCTGGTTGTACTATATGAGCAGCTCAGCTTGACAGTTTCTGTTTCTTTAGTGGTAACATTTTTCTCTTTATCTGGCTCAATATTGTCTCCAGACACCAAACCTGTGAACAATAATCAGAATAACAAAAAATTATTTGGCATAGCAAGAATGACCAAAAACATTTCAAAGAGACACAATGCAGTAAAAATTAGTAAAAATAAGATTGTTAAATCATTGTTTTCCAACTTCCACTGTTTCATAATTTACTGAACAATTACTGTACCTGTTCCCATAATTACAATGAGCAGAAAGCATCTGTCCATGTTGAATCAGATCAGCAGTTCTTTGCTGCACTGTGTGTGAGACACTGAAGGACGTAAAGACACACATGAACTTCCTGCTCGCTGTCACATGATGTCTGTCTGTCTGTCTAGGCCTTTTACAATAATTTTAGTATAAATTTTTCTTTGTCAAAATAATAAGTAAATGCTACCATCTTGAAAGCATGAAATCAAGATTTGGAAAAAATGAGTTTTGAAAATGTACACCTTACTTGTGAAAATAGTACCAAAGTGAATAATAATAAAAAAAAACCTCTTTATATAAACCAAAGAGTGCCATGTCCTTTTTTGTCCAAATTATGGATAATATGACATTATTGTGTAAAAAGATGTCACATAGAATACATCTCTGTGTATTTGAATTGAGATGACAGGATAATGTGATTTTTAAGTCAAATGTCTCTGTTTCTCTTAGAAGTTTTAGATTCTTCATAAGGTTCATCATTATATAATAATTTGAGGAATGATACATTCTTCTTAAATTTGCTGAGCTGGACAATCTACATTACATATTTTCATGCTGCCAGCAACTAATGTTTGTTCATTTATTTTTGTCATTTAATCTTAAATGTTTATTGTTTGTGATATGTCCACGTCTATGATACAAATGTTTATCATGACCAAAATAATAATGATCTAGAAGAAGTGTAAGAGCAGAATTAAACAGAAAAAGAGTATAATGATAATAGTTAACAAGACTGATTAGCTTAAAAATAGTCCTATAATAAATATTTTTTATTATAAACTTCTCGTTTTGTTTTCAAAGTGTTTATTTCAAGATTTAAATTAAAATCTGAATCCCGGATTCACTGCAGTGAATGAATGCTGATCCAGAGGCAGTTCTGAACACAAGTTATCATCTATTTCATGTTTTTGTGTGAGTGTTGAGTGTGTTTGAGTCTCAGTGGGCTTCAGAGCACAGTAATACACAGCAGAGTCAGACACACACACATCCTGGATCATCAGAGGAACTGATCTTGATGTGGAGTCCAATGTTGCATTAAATCTGTCTTTAAATTCATCCTCAGTATTTCCTTTCCCATAGGAAAATTCACTCAGAATAAATGCTGGTGATCTGTTTGGTAGCTGTTTGTACCAGTAAAGATATGCATTTGTAGTTGTGGTAGAATAATTGCACAGGAGAGTAACTTGATCTTGTTCATTTGCAGTCATTTCTCTGTAAGGCTGTTCAACTCTGTCTTGTCCCCAGCACACTGAAAAATATTTAACTATTTATAATTTACATATATTGAGTACTGTAACTAAAACAGATACTGAAGTGTAATACATTATCTTTCTTACCAAAGTCCCGTGTTGTGAGGAAAAGAGTAATAATAATCAGTTTTTGCATTGCTGAGATAAAGAGATTATTTTAACATATATTCAATGAATGTGTCTCTGTATCTTTACTGAAGCTCTCTGTTTCCTCTCTGCTGCTCTTCTCTTGATATTTCAAGTCTTCAAGTAGCTCTAGGTCCTCACATGGCACACTGCTGATGACACTTTAAGTGATGCTGCCCCCCAGTGGTGAAATCATGTATTTCTAACACTTGAACACCTTATGTTTACATTTTGAAGCAGGAGACATATAGACACACTTTTTGATATAAAGCCTCAGCGCCAGATTTACTAAGAGCTTGCACCAGTGCAAAAACCTGTTTAGAACGGTCAGGATTTACTAAAGACATGCAGTGAAAAATTAGCGATGAAAAGGCATGGACAGTTTTTTTGCGCCTGACCTCATTACATATGAATTTTTAGGAGTTTTCCTTTCAGATGCAATATTTATGGGGGGAGAATATTTAAATAAATCATGCAACATGATTTACTATGGTTTGCATTTGTCAATGTACTATACTAATATTTAATGCTGAAAAACGCATGTCTCAACCCATTTTGTGCTTGAAATGGCTGTGTCTGTGTTCTTTAATTTGTGCATTGTCAATAAATCACCCAGAAAATTTTTCACTCCCATCTGCACTATTGTGGGATTGGGTCTCATTTGCCCAGTTTAGTAAATCTGGCCCTATTTATTTTAGAATTGCCTTTACCATCCAGTAACTTTTTTTTTTTTTAAAAGTCATGTGTCAACTTTAACACAAGACAATGAACTCAAGACACAGAGGGCTAATATACACAAGAGGATGGCAATCAAAAAAACCAGGGAACCGGTGAGAACTAACGAGAAACGACAACTAATGAATGACTCAAACACAAGCAAATACAGACAATAAAAACTAAGACTAGAAACTAAACACGACAATAGGTGTGTTCGACTTGAAGCAGCGCTGGACAGACCGATCGGTAAATGACACCAAAGTACAGCGAGAGCGTTTCAAAAGCATTCACTGAGCCGTCTGCTCTCTAATCGCTCTCTCTGTACTTTGGTGTCATACACTGATCGTTCTGTCCAGCGCTGTTTCAGGTTGAACACACCTGGTGAAAAAAACATAACTGTGACATCATGCTGTTTGCATTTCAGTTGAGGAAATACAGTGAAGCCACAGGTCTCCATCAACACTGATTATCAGTTATACACTTTAATTTGCACTTGCTTTACAGTCAGTAATTATTTTACAGAATTAAGTTTATTTTGTGGCTTAAATGTATATGAATAATAAATAATTTTACTCAGAGACTGTTTGGCTTGCCAAAACTGTTACATTCAGCTGTCGCAAACTATTTGACTTTGAAACTCAAGTTCTTTTTTTAACCAGTAACAGAGTGATTTCGACGCAAAAAGTTGTTTTTATCGTCTCTTATATCAAAAATATTGTATTTAAACCTATGAAAATGCAGATCCTGTTGTAAATAACAATTTAAAAAAATCATTTTTTTTAAAGGTGTTGTTCCATTTTTACTCCTTTAGCAGATTTTGACTCATATTAATAAACCAAGCTGTTTGTGATAATACAACACGATCACATGAGAATGCGTATCAATAGTACGAGTCTGTAATCTCGTAGAATATATACGCCAAAATGGGTTTTGGCGTGCTTATGGTACGCGGTTTTTCGCGTGCATATGATACGCACTTTATAAACTGCGTACCATAAGCACGCCAAAACTCATTTTGGCGTATATATTCTACGAGATTACAAACTCGTACTATTGATACGCATTTTCGTGTGATCGGGCTCGATAATACAGTAACTGATGTTGCACTCCACATAAAAACAAAAAGATTCATGAGGGTGGGTCATTATTTCTGAAGGTGTGACTTGATTTTACATTGGACACTTTTTGTACATGCAAATATTTTTTATTTATACAAACACTTTTTCACTTTAAATAATAATGCATTTTCATTTCAAAATGCTCAAAATGCTTCTTTGAATGGGCAAGATGCTTTGGCATACTCTTGGTAAAATTCAAGATTAACGGTCCCATTTCTCCCGAACTGTGGAATCCCATTGATTCCTCACTCTGAGCAGAAGCAGGTTTTTGTACAGTGATCTTGTGTTTCCTGTGACTGTGGGCTCCAGAGCACAGTAATACAGAGCAGAGTCTGATACTGCAGCAGAGGAGATGATCAGATCCACATGGTTTTCCTTTTCTTTTCCGATCTCAGTAGTGAATCTAGAATCTACATCAGACTTCCGACCATCTTTTGCACGGTCTGAGATGAACACAAAGAATTGAGGAGCTGATCCGGGATACTGACGGTACCAGTAAAGAGTTAATGCAGATGAATAACTGCAGGATAATGTAACATTTGAACCCTCTACAGTGAACTCCTCTGTTTTGGTTGGTTTAATTTCATTTCCATATGTTGCATCTGCAAAAGTAGATCAAATCTTTAATGAAGATGTTTAAATTAAATCATTTTAGATGTACAAACACAAAATACAGTATAGTGTACAATGTACAATACTTCATTTTGAGCAGAAATTAGCAATTCTGGCTGCTCAGAATACATACAAGCAATACTCAAAAGACTTTAATACTTACATGTAAGTGCAGAAAGCAGAATAAAAGAATGGAGCATCATTGTGTTTGTTCCTTATGTTCTGTTGAACAGACTTCTCTTACAGACACTTATCAAGATCACATCAGATGTCAAAGCTTTAAACCCTCCCTCCTCCAGAGATCTAAATGAAAGAGCAGATCAGATCTGTTTCATAGTCCACAGTGTCATCACTATTCATATGCTGTAGCTCATAGCACCCTCTTGTGGTTACTTACTGACTTGAACAAGAAAAATGTTCAGAACTCAAACAGAATGTGATCTGGATTAATTCCTCAAACTTTGGTTGTTACAGTACTGTAGATCTCATAAACCTGTAATTATCGGCAGAGAGGCTTTGTTTAGATGTGAATACAGCATGAATAGAGATACAGTTTATGGTACTAGGTATTCATTTTATGGTCTTGTACAGTCACCGTAGCTTACACAAAAAGCAAATTAAATTGTATTTAAAACAACATTTAGTCAGTGTTTTTCAGAACATAAGAGTACACCGTGTACGTATTGTGTCAATTAAGTTCATTTAAAAAAAAAAAAATCAATCTATCATGCCACTGCTGATAGCTTTCACCCTCATATACCCAGATCCGGCCCACATCTGAAACATGTGGATTACACATGGACCAGATAGTCTGGATCTGGGCCGACATTATGCTGTTGTCAGGGTAGTTATATAGTGTGAAATCATGAATCATAATCTACCTTTAATTCAGATGGATTTATGGAAGGAAATTATTTGTACACCTTCAGCTGTGTCAGGTTTTTGTACAGTGATCTTGTGTTTCCTGTGACTGTGGGCGTCAGAGCACAGTAATACAGAGCAGAGTCTGATACTGCAGCAGAGGAGATGATCAGATCCACATGTTTGATCTCTTTTGTGGCTTGTTTTTCTTTTCTGGTCTGAGTAGAGATCCTGAAATCTACCTCAGATGTTGCAGACTCTTTCACACTCTCTATTTTAAGCACAAGATATTGAGGAGCTGATCCAGGATACTGACGGTACCAGAGAAGTGAATCTGCAGATGAATAACTGCAGGATAATGTAAGAGTTGAACCCTCTGCAGCAGACTCTTCAGTGCTGTCTGGTGTGATTTCATCTCCAAAACTCACACCTAGAAAGAGCAAAATAACAACTTTTAACTTTCAAATAGTTTTAGTTTTGAAATTGATTAAAGTGATTTGAATCAATTAATAGTTTAATTATGTTAACAATTATATTAATTGATATGATATATTAATGTTACTTTGTCATTGCATTTTCAATTAAATAAAAAAGCTCATTTAGCATGTAAGTTGGGAAAATTATTTGAAAAAATATATATTCTCAAATTAGAAATTACAAATGCATGCAAAACATACACAAATGCACTTACATGCCAAGGCAGAGATCAGAATGACTGAATGAAGTATCATTGTACATGTGTGTGTTCACTGCAGCAGGACTGAGCTTTGTGACAGTCTAGCAAAACTAACAAGATCATCTGAGATGTTAAACTCCTCCTCTTTCATCCTCTGTAAGTTTGATGCCAAAAAAAAACAAAAAAAACACTCATATTATATACACACATTTTAAAACCAAACAGTATATTTAGTATAATAAATGTTAGATCTGCTCATTCAGGTTAAAAAAAATAATATGCAGATTAAAGATAATTTTAGCACATAGACTATATGTAAAACTGAAACATAGTGATGAGTGGATGATATGCACTTTACACAGTTAAATTATACAGTATGCATGTTATTGTCATGGGACAGAAGTCAATATCATGTGGATTCACATCTTTTCATATAACTGAGCACTTCCTCTGTTTTTGTGTGAGTGTTGAGTGTGTTTGAGTCACAGTGGGCTTCAGAGCACAGTAATACACAGCAGAGTCAGACACACACAGGTTCTTGATTGTCAGAGGAACTGAATCTGACGACACTTTAGAGCGAAATCTCTCCTGAAACTGAAGATCATTATCTTCTGCTCCATATTTGTTTCTCCTCAGGATATATTTAGGAAAGACATTTGCTCTCTGGATGTACCAGAAAAGTTCAGGCTGCGGTGAAGCTGTTTTAAATTTGCATTGTATTGTTACTGATCTTCCTTCAAATTGGACACTCTCCACGACACTCTGTAAACACAATAATGTAATAATAAACTGTAAAAAATAAGGTTTAAAACTGTTTGAATTGGGAAATGTCCACACTTACCATGATAAACTGATGCAAAAATGAACAAGTTCAACAACCTAAGAATTATCATATTTTATGTGGTGACTGAAACAGGAGTAAAAGATGAGTAATTCAGTCGGTTGTGTCAGTAGGAATGAGGATGGTGTATAACAGAGAGGGGAGGTTAAACAGATTTAAAATAAGAAAATAACAGATTTTAAGCATCTACACTGCCCTCTTCAGGATATTATTAGAAATAGATTTTACAATTCAATTCAAAAGTCAATTTTTCATTCATTATTCATGCAGCACATGACAGAACACTGTAGTGTCAATATTTGAAGTTATTGATAATTCAGACACTTAAACATGTATGACTGTATTTAAAATATTTTCATTCTGTACAAAATGACAGGAATATTTTCACCCTTTATTTTAGTATGTATCAGGATTAACAACATACACCCTGATTAATGTAACATATACCCTTGATGTAAATGGAAATATAAGGAATAGAATATTGTATCTACATTGTCTTTGAAATTGTAAAGCCATGTGAAAAATGGCTTTATAAAAGCTTTGGGCAGTCTGAGTTCAAGTCCTGTCTTCATAACTTGTTAAATATGGATTTTTTTTTTTTTTACACAAACACATCGCTTCACTTCAGAAGGCCTTTATTAACCCTCCGGAGCCGTGTGGAATATGTTTATGATGCATGGATGTGGATGGAGACACTTTCTTCAGCTCAGACTCGTTTGGTAATGCATAATGCCATTATAAAGCTCGGATGCGTCAGGATATTTATTAATATTTCTATAGTTTCTGCAATTACATTAAAATAAAAACAGAAAACCCTTGAAGCGGAATATACTGTTTTTACTGTTTACAGTTTAATGTTTTTTTTGTAACACACACAATTTTCAAGATTTACTGTACACTCTCAGAAGTTTAATTCTAAAGGGTTAAAGGATCAGGCCTACCTTTAATTTAAAGTAGAGGAATTTGCTGACTAAACATAAACTAATTTGATACTGGATTAATGGAAACTAATGAAACAATATTTTTATGCTTTTTTATGTTTTTATGCCTTTAATGTTTTAATGTTTCTGGTTTTCTTTTATGGCTTATAATCTCTTCACACAGGTGTTAGCACATATTTTATTACATTTGGGGCTGGACAGATTGTGGTTTTGATTGTGGTTTTCACTAGATCGGTTCAAAGTGAAAAGAGCTTCAGGTTTTTGTACGACGTGTTTCATGTTTTGTATCACTGGGCTTCAACTCTTAGAGCACAATAATAGAGAGCTGAATCTGACAGACGAACATCAGTAATAGTGAGTTCAGTGGATGTTCGTGATGTAGTCGACTGAAACCGATCATCAGAAGTGTGTTTATTACTATTTGTTCGTGCTCCTTTGCGTAATAAATATTGAGGTTCTTTGTTTGGATATTGTCTGTACCAGTAAAGATAAACATATTCACTATTTGTACTATATGAGCAGCTCAGTTTGACAGTTTCTGTTTCTTTAGTGATAACATTTTTCTCTTTATCTGGCTCAATATTGTCTCCAGATACCAAACCTGTGAACAATAATCAGAATAACAAAAAATTATTTGTCATAGCAAGAATGACCAAAAACATTTCAAACACATGACACAATGCAAACAGTCAAAATTAGAAAAATAAGATTGTTAAATCATTGTTTTAAAAAAAAAAAAAAAATTATTTACCTGTTCCCATAATTACAATGAGCAGAAAGCATCTGTCCATGTTGAATCAGATCAGCAGTTCTTTGCTGCACTGTGTGTGAGACACTGAAGGACGTAAAGACACACATGAACTTCCTGCTCACTGTCACATGATGTCTGTCTGCCCACCTATCTATCTATATGTCCGTCTGTCTGTCTTTTACAACAATTTTAGTATAAAATTTTCTTTTCAAAATTATTTTCTGTCCTTCTGAGATATAGACGACATGAAATATGTGTATTGCCTGAAACGTTGTGAATGTTTTATATTCTATAATGTCATATTTTTATTTATATTACATTAACAGTGCAGCTGCAGTTTCTAAAGAACATTTGACAACACTGCAGCCCTGTGGCAGAAATGTGCCTCCACAATGTCATTATCATTTAAAGGTGAGAGTGGAATCTTGGGACATGTGGTCTCCACCTAAATGGACGGTGCAAAAGAATAGGGATATGACTCTGGAAGAAATCATGATCATGGATGTGATTATTAACATTATTGTAGTATGAAGCAGAGCAGGACCAAGTGTTGTGGGAACTGAACGAGGAGCTGGAGCGATTGATCAACACACGCCTCACGAGCAGCGGGACTTTTATTATGACACAGTCGCTGGCGCCGCTTCCGCTTTTCCGGTCATGAGTATGAGGTAACGCAGCTCTGTTTATCATATTAGATACATTTGAGTGTGTTGAAAATGATGTTATAACGTTACTCTGTGCGTTCGCTCGGCGGCTGCTGTGAGACACTGTTACACACTGCAGTAAGATAGATCGATTTTAGAATATCATATTAAATACTAGATGGCTTGTGTTGATAAATGTCATGCAATTCATTTTAAAACGTATTGTATGATGGAGAAAATGCTGTATTACTGTTACTAAAAATAAAGCTGTATCTGATTATGCTATGTTAGCTACTTCACAGAACAGAATACACATGACAGCATTAGATTCATTACTTATTTTTATACTAGCTTCATTTTCACTATCCTCTGTTTCTCTCATTGTAACAGGTTTTTGTACAGTGTTCTTGTGTTTCCTGTGACTGTGGGCCTCAGAGCACAGTAATACAGAGCAGAGTCTGATACTGCAGCAGAGGAGATGATCAGATACACGTGATTTTGTTCCTTTTTTTCAACTTCAGCAGTGAATCTTGGATCTACATCAGACGTCGCAGCTTCTTTTTTACTACTGTAGGTGAGTACAAGAAATTCAGGTTTTGATCTTCCATACTGACGGTACCAGAGGAGATCATCTGAACCTCCAGAGGCAGAAAAACTACAGGATAATGTAACACTTGAACCCTCCTCAGCAAAAACATCTGTTTTGTTTGGTTTGATGACATTTCCAAATACAGCAGCTGAAATAGAAAAGATACATTTGTACATTTTAGTGAGATGTTTTTAATAAAAACAAAATTTTAAAAGAAATATTATAATAATTAACCGAATAACACACCTGCTGAGAGACAGAGCAGAATAAGTGAATGAAGATTCATTGTTCAAGTGTTCACTCTGAGAAGAGTCAGACTGAATCGTTTCATCCACAGTCTCTTTCAGACACGATTAGATCATGTCAGATCTGTGAACTCTGAGTCCCTCCTCTCTGAGAACATTATAACATTATGTTCTGTAAGTTCAATTCTGTTGTTCATTGCTGCAGTTCCTAGTGAATGTCTGAGAACGCTGCCATCTTGTGGCATGATATACCTACACAATCCCCTGGTTTCACAGACAATGCCTAAGCTACTCCTAGACTAAAATGCATGTTTGAGCTGTTTTAACTGAGAGCAACTTGTACTGACATATCTTAAAGGTGCCCTAGAACCCTTTTTCACAAGATAGTATAAGTCTAAGGTGTCCCCTGAATGTGTCTTTGAAGTTTCAGCTCAAAATACCCCATAGATGTTTTATTATTAAATTTTTTAACTGCCTATTTTGGGGCATAATTAAAAATAAGGATGTCCCGATCAGGTTTTTTTGCCCTCGAGTCCGAGTCCGAGTCATTTAATTTTGAGTATCTGCCGATACCGAGTCCCAATCCGATTCTTCTATAATACATAAAAAAAAGAATAAAGAAGAGCGAAAAAACAGATCCAGAATGTTCCTTATTTTTTATTTAATTACAAACAGAGCACTTCTGTGAGGTAGCTTGAACAATCAAGTAATAAATAACATAGGCTAAATTGTTCACTTCACTTCACTTTAGTGCAACAGTAAATATAAAAAAGGCTAATATAAAAACAAATATATTTGGTTTGATTTGGGTATGCTGCAGTCTGTGTAATAACTAAAATAATGTTTATATATATCATATGTTCTAGCTAGTTTACTTTAGTTTTTTATAATACACCATACTTTAACCCAAACTGAATAATAAAAAACAAGTTTAAAAGGGTAAATCTTCTATTATTATTTTTGATTCTTAATTTTCTTTTCTGTCATACTCAAATTCTTGTTAAAACACATTAGACATGCGTATTGTGTGCATTTTGAACACTTTTTGTGTGAAATTATATTTATTTTGTCCATCAAAAGTGTGCTTTCCCTTTAATTAAGCGTCAGCAGCGCAGCGTGTGTCTCAATCAGCTCCCTAGTTCAGTAGTCAGGGCACTGATCAGGGTATCAGCCACATTCACTTTCATTATATACTGATTCACGACCTAGGGAGCTAGGGAGCTGATTGAGACACAGGGATAGACTCGGTGCCGAGACGATCGCGGCACTGCTGCTTACGCGACGCTCCTGCCTGACGCTTTACGAGCTGCTCCTGCTGCCTGTGTGAATGCATCCGTTGGTTGACATGCACGCTGAAAAAATATGCGCTACTCACGCGCCGCTTACGCTTGCAGTGTGACACAGGCCTAACTCTGTGCCATCGCATTACTATAGATGTGTTAAAAATAATGAGAATATATATACATATATATCCGAGTCCTGATCGGGCGGTAACGTCCGATTCCGATCGAGTCTGAAACCACATGATCGGGCCCGATTTCCGATCACGTGATCGGATCTGGACATCCCTAATTAAAAATACGCAGATTCTGTGCGTGTCCCCTTTAAATGCTCGCAGCTCTATAATACATTGCATAAGCAAAGTTCACACAGCCAATGTAACCCTCAAAATGGATCTTTACAAAGTGTTCGTCATGCGTGCATCAGATCATGTGAGTATGGTATTTATTTGGATGTTTACATTTGATTCTGAATGAGTTTGTTAGTAGCCTAGGCTGTGGCTAATGGGGCTAAAGCTAACATGTTAATGATCCCGACTGTTGCGTCACAGTCGGTGTTATGTTGAGATTCGCCTGTTCTTCAGAGGTCTTTTGCAAAAATCAAATTTACCTATAATATAAATTTAGCCTTTGAGGTTTGAGATTTGAAAACAAAGTAAATATTTTTGTTCATAATTTCATTAATTACTAAATAACGCACCTGTTCCCACAATGAGAATCAGTATGAAGCATGTGTCCATGTTGAATCAGATCAGATCAGTTCTCTGTTGAGGCTCTCAGTGCTTGAGCTGTAAGTCACTGCAGATCAGTCACAAACACACACAGGAACTTCCTCCTCGCTCAACTTCCTGCTGCTGTTCACTTTCATCCATATGCTGTATTGTACAGGTGCTGGTCATATAATTAGAATATCGTGAGAATAAGAATAAGTTCCTTCTTTTATTGTAAATTATTTTAAAAAATGAAACTTTCATTTATACTAGATTCCCTACATGTAAAGTAAAACATTTCAAAAGTTTTTTTTTTTTTTTTTTTTAAATTTGTTGATTAGAGCGTACAGCTAATGAAAGTCCAAAATCCAGTATCTCAAAATATTAGAATATTTACATTTGAGTTTCATTAAATGACCATCCCTACAATTCCGGGTATCTCTTGTTCTTTGAAACCACACTAAAGGGGAAGACTGCTGACTTGGCAATGGTTCAGGAGACAATCATTGACACCCTCCACAAAGAGAGTAAGTCACAGAAGGTCATTACTGAATGTGGTGGCTGTTTACAGAGTGATGTATCAAAGCATATTAAATGCAAAGTTGACTAGAAGGAAGAAATTGGGTAGGCAAAGGTGTACAAGCAACAGGGATGACCACAAGCTTGAGAATACTGTCAAGTAAAGCCGATTCAGACACTTGGGAGAGCTTCACAATGAGTCAAATGAAGCCGGAGTCAGCGCATCAAGAGTCACCACACTCAGGCATCTTCAGAAAAAGGACTACCAAGCCACTTCTGAAACAACATCAGAAGCTTCTTACCTGGGCTAAGGAGAAAAAGAACTGGACAGTGAACAGTGGTCGAAAGTCCTCTTTTCAGATAAAAGTAAATTTTGCATTTCATGTTGAAATCATGGTCTCAGAGTCTGAAGGAAGACTGGAGAGGCACAGAATCCAAGCTGCTTGAAGTCTAGTGGGAAGTTTCTGAAGTTAGTAATGATTTGTGTTTTATCAAGTGCAAAGTCAATGCAGCCATCTTCCAGGAGATTTTGGAGCACTTTATGCTTCCATCTGCTGACAAGCTTTATGGAGATGCTGATTTCCTTTTCCAGCAGGACCAGGGCCGTCTGAAGGAATTTGGGGGCCCCAAGCAAAATGGACATGGAGGACCCCCGACCCCCGCACACAAGCAAAGCCTACAGGAACCACAGCATAGCCATACAGTTTAAGTTCACCCACACTTTATATAAATAAAAAAGGTTTACAGTGCAAATACTGCTGTTGCATATACTGTGCATAAATAAAAAAGGTTTATTTTTGCCTGAGATTTGCCTGTCCAACGTTGTTTTCGTTGATTTTTTTTCATGTTTTTAATGGCTAAATGGTTATATTTTGCCCGGTTTAATTGTGTTTATTGCTATGCCATATTTTATTTTGTTGTAGCCATACAGATGAAGTTAATACACTTAAAATTCCAGTTATGGACAACAAAAACAAAGAAATTTCAAGTTTTTCAACTTTGAATCTCTTGTCTTCAGTTTCTGGTCTCCTAATGATGTGAAATATGAGTGGGAGTTTACTCAGGGTGATTATTTTGTATTTGAGCTGTGCGTCTTGGGCGTCCGTCAAAAATAGGCGAGGCGCATGCAGAGTAAACGAGGCTATCCTCCTCCTCCCATCTCTTCTTTCTCTTCTGGCTTCCTGAAGCATAATTCCGCTTCATGACTGCCGAGGAGGTTTTGTATTTTGCCGGCAGCAGAGATCACGTGGTTGGCTGGCTGCTGTCAGCGACTACTGAGAGGGGCCCCCTTGAGGGGGATCCCGATAACAGTGTCATTGCAGTGTCATTTACTGCATTGACGATCAAAGGGGCGCTCACACAGTGTCGTTGCATTTTATTCTTAACCAGTCGTTGTCTTGGGGCCCCAGGCCAGCTCGGGGCCCCAAGCAATTGCTTGGTTTGCTTGCCTTGTCGTGACGGGCCTGAGCAGGACTTTAGCACCTGCCCACAGTGCAAAAACCACTTCCAAGTGGTTTGCTGACCATGATATTACTGTGTTTTATTGGCCAGCCAACATGCCTGACCCCTGAATCTATGGGATATTTTCAAGAGAAAGATGAGAAACAGTCGATCCAACAATATACAGATGATCTGAAGGCTCAATAGTGCCTCAGCAGTGCCTCAGGCTGATCACTCCCATGCCACACTTCACTGATGCTGTAATTTGTGCTAGGAGCAAGTCATTTGCTGTAATATGTGCTGCCGACCAAGTATTGAGTGTACAAATGAACATACTTTAAAGGTCCCATTCTTCGTGATCCCATGTTTCAAACTTTAGTTAGTGTGTAATGTTGTTGTTAGAGTATAAATAAAATCTGTAAAATTTTAAAGCTCAAAGTTCAATGGCAAGCGAGATATTTTATTTAACAGAAGTCGCCTACATCGAACGGCCAGTTTGGACTACATCCCTCTACTTCCTTCTTTAATGACGTCACTAAAACAGTTTTTTGACTAACCTCCGCCCACAGGAATACACAAGAGTTGCGTTTGTAGAGTGTGTTTGTTGCCATGTCGTCGAAACGCTGTTATTTTCATCCCGCAGTCCAATCACCGGGTCTGATTACGGCTCAAATTGATAGGGTAAAATTAAAGACATGTTTACAATAACACTGAGCGCGTGCATCTCCACGTTATGGTAAGAGGCGTGACCTTTCCAGGCAAGATGCGCTAAACTGCTGTCGAATCACAACACAGGAACCGCTGGCACAATCAGAACTCGTTACGTATTTCTGAAGGAGGGACTTCATAGAACAAGGAAGTCATCAGCCCGTTTTTATGACAGTGGAAACAGCGATATACAGATAAGTAAATTATGTGAAAAATACTGTGTTTTTTTACACGCAAAACATGAACACGTTATATTGCACACTATAAACACAATCAAAGCTTAAAAAAAACACGAAAAACGGGACCTTTAAAGAACTTGAACTTTTCTGTTTTGAAAATCCATTTTTTGATTGATCTTAGGAAATATTCTAATATTTTGAGATACTGGATTTTGGACTTTCATGAGCTGTACGCTCTAATCATCAAAATTAAAAAAAAAAACCAACTTTTGAAATGTTTTACTTTACATGTAGGGAATCTAGAATATATGAAAGTTTCATTTTTAAAAATAATTTACAATAAAAAAATTAACTTTTTCACGATATTCTAATTATATGACCAGCACCTGTATATTGTACATCATTTAATTGTTTTTGATAAATCTTTTCCCCACCATTTTATAATAATTCTTCAAAAATACTAAACTTATAGTGCTGAATCTGTTTTATATGTTACTGATCTTCCTTCAGTCACATGTTTGTCTGATCAACTGTGTCCTCTGATCTGCACTCTGTGAAGGTTTAAGAATATTTAATGTAAAATCTGATATAAAATGTAAACAATTGATATGAACAGCTGCTGTATTATTGAGTAACTACTGCCCTCTTATGGTTAACTGCAAGTATTGCACAACTTAAACAGCGCCATCTCATTGTGTAACAAATGTAAAAAATAATATGACTCACTTTTAGAATGTTGTTTTTATCATTTTTGTATTAGATTATGTAATTATTTGTATACTAGGTTCTTTCTCACAATTTTTTCTCTCTCATCTCTCATTGTAACAGGTTTTTGTACAGTGTTCTTGTGTTTCCTGTGACTGGGGCCTCAGAGCACAGTAATACAGAGCAGAGTCTGATACTGCAGCAGAGGAGATGATCAGATACACGTGATTTTGTTCCTTTTTTTCAACTTCAGCAGTGAATCTTGGATCTACATCAGACGGAGCTTTTTTTGCACTTCCAAGGATGAGTACAAGAAATTCAGGTTTTGATCTTCCATACTGACGGTACCAGAAGAGATAATCTTGAGCTCCAGAGGCAGAAAAACTACAGGATAATGTAACACTTGAACCCTCCTCAGCAAAAACATCTGTTTTGTTTGGTGACTTCCGACCATCTTTTGCACGGTCTGAGATGAGCACAAGGAATTGAGGAGCTGATCTGGGATACTGACGGTACCAGTAAAGAGTAAATGCAGATGAATAACTGCAGGATAATGTAACACTGAACCCTCGACACTGAACTCCTCTGTTTTGGTTGGTTTAATTTCATTTCCATATGTTGCATCTGCAAAAGTAGATCAAATCTTTACTGAACTGATGTTTAAATTAAATCAGTCTTTTTAGATGTACAAACACAAAATACAGTATAGTGTACAATGTACAATACTTCATTTTGAGCAGAAATTAGCAGTTCTGGCTGCTCAGAATACATACAAGCAATACTCAAAATATTTTAATACTTACATGTAAGTGCAGAAAGCAGAATAAAAGAATGGAGCATCATTGTGTTTGTCCTATGTTCTGTGAACAGACTTCTCTACAGACACTATCAAGATCACATCAATGTCAAGCTTTAAACCCTCCCTCTCAGAGATCTAAATGAAAGAGCAGATCAGATCTGTTTCATAGTCCACAGTGTCATCACTATTCATATGCTGTAGCTCATAGCACCCTCTTGTGGTTACTTACTAACTTGTACAAGAAAAATGTTCAGAACACAAACAGAATGTGATCTGGATTAATTCCTCAAACTTTGGTTGTTACAGTACTGTAGATCTCATAAACCTGTAATTATCGGCAGAGAGGCTTTGTTTAGATGTGAATAAAGCATGAATAGAGATACAGTTTATGGTACTAGGTATTCATTTTACGGTCTTGTACAGTCACCGTAGCTTAGACACAAACAGCAAATTAAAACAACAATTAGTCAGTGGTTTGCAGAACATTATAAGAGTACACTGTGTATTTATTGTGTTAATTAAGCTCATTTAAACAAATCATAGTCTATCATGCCACTGCTGATAGTTTTCACCCTCATATACCCAGACAGCAACATCATGTGGCCCAGATCCGGCCCACATCTGAAACATGTGGATAACACACGGACCAGATGTAGTCTGGATCTGGGCTGACATTATGTTGCTGTCAGAGTAGTAATATAGTGTGAAATCATAAGTCATAATCTACCTTTAATTCAGATGGATTTATGGAAGGAAATTATTTGTACACCTTCAGCTCTGTCAGGTTTTTGTACAGTGTTCTTGTGTTTCCTGTGACTGTGGGCCTCAGAGCACAGTAATACACAGCAGAGTCAGACACACACAGGTCCTTGATTGTTAGTGGAACTGATTCTGACGACACTTTAGAGTGAAATCTCTCCTGAAACTGAAGATCATTATCTTCTGCTCCATATTTGTTTCTCCTCAGGATATATTTAGGAAAGTCATTTGCTCTCTGGATGTACCAGAAAAGGTCTGGTTGGGATGAAGCCGTTTTAAATTTGCATTGTATTGTTACTGATCTTCCTTCAAATTGGGCGATGTGTTTATCTGGCTGATCAACACTCTCTTCTCCACGACACTCTGTAAACACAATAAAATTTAATAATAAACTGTAAAAAATAAGGTTTAAAACTGTTTGAATTGGGAAATGTCGACACTTACCATGATAAACTGATGCAAAAATGAACAAGTTCAACAATCTAAGAATTATCATATTTTATGTGGTGACTGAAACAGGAGTAAAAGATGAGTAATTCAGTCGGTTGTGTCAGTAGGAATGAGGATGGTGTATAACAGAGAGGGGAGGTTAAACAGATTTAAAATAAGAAAATAACAGATTTTAAGCGTCTACACTGCCCTCTTCAGGATATTATTGGAAATAGATTTTACAATTCAATTTAAAAGTCAAGTTTTCATTCATTATTCATGCAGCACATGACAGAACACTGTAGTGTCAATATTTGAAGTTATTGATAATTCAGACACTTAAACATGTATGATTGTATTTAACATATTTTCATTATGTACAAAGTGACAGGAATATTTTCACCCTTTATTTTAGTATAGAATATTGTATCTACATTGTCTTAGAAATTGTAAAGCCATGTGAAAAATGGCTTTATAAAAGCTTTGGGCAGTCTGAGTTCAAGTCCTGTCTTCATAACTTGTTAAATATGGATTTTTTTTAATTATTATTTTTTTTTTACACAAACACATCTCTTCACTTCAGAAGGCCTTTATTAACCCTCCGGAGCCGTGTGGAATATGTTTATGATGCATGGATGTGGATGGAGACACTTTCTTCAGCTCAGACTCGTTTGGTAATGCATAATGCCATTATAAAGCTAGGATGCGTCAGGATATTTATTAATATTCTATAGTTTCTGCAATTACATTAAAATAAAAACAGAAAACCCTTGAAGCGGAATATACTGTTTTTACTGTTTACAGTTTAATGTTTTTTTTTGTAACACAATTTTCAACATTTACTGTACACTCTTTAATTCTAAAGGTTAAAAGGATCAGGCCTAACTTTAATTTAAAGTAGAGGAATTTGCTGACTAAACGTGAACTAATTTGATACTGCATTAATGGAAACTAATGAAACAATATTTTTTTATGCTTTTAACGTTTTTATGCCTTTAATCTTTTAATGTTTCTCGTTTTCTTTTATGGCTTATAATCTCTTCACACAGGTGTTAACACATATTTTATTACATTTGGGGCTGGATAGATTGTGGTTTTGATTGTGGTTTTCACTAGATCGGTTCAAAGTGAAAAGAGCTTCAGGTTTTTGTACGACGTGTCTCATGTTTTGTATCACTGGGCTCCAACTCTTAGAGCACAATAATAGAGAGCTGAATCTGACAGACGTACATCAGTAATAGTGAGTTCAGTGGATGAATCTGATGTAGTCGACTGAAACCGATCATCAGAGGTGTGTTGATAACTATTTGATCGTGCTCCTTTGAGTAATAAATACTGAGGTTCTTTGTTTGGATATTGTCTGTACCAGTAAAGATAAACATTATTGCTGGTTGTACTATATGAGCAGCTCAGCTTGACAGTTTCTGCTTCTTTAGTGGTAACATTTTTCTCTTTATCTGGCTCAATATCGTCTCCAGAAACCAAACCTGTGAACAATAATCAGAATAACAAAAAATTATTTGTCATAGCAAGAATGACCAAAAACATTTCAAACACGACACAATGCAAACAATAAAAAATTAGAAAAATAAGATTGAAAAAAATATTTATTTACCTATTACCATAATCACAATGAGCAGAAAGCATCTGTCCATGTTGAATCAGATCAGCAGTTCTTTGCCGCACTGTGTGTGAGACACTGAAGGACGTAAAGACACACATGAACTTCCTGCTCACTGTCACATGATGTCTGTCTGCCCACCTATCTATCTATCTATCTATCTATCTATATGTCAGTCTGTCTGTCTTTTACAACAATTTTAGTATAAAATTTTCTTTTCAAAATTATTTTCTGTCCTTCTGAGATATAGATGACATGAAATATGTGTATTGCATGAAACGTTGTCAATGTTTTATATTCTATTATGTCATATTTTTATTTATATTACATTAACAGCTGCAGTTTCTAAAGAACATTTGACAACACTGCAGCCCTGTGGCAGAAATGTGATTATCATTTAAAGGAGCAGTATGTAATAATTTTGGCCACTAGAGGTCGCTAGAGGCCTATTCAAAACAAAGGCGTAGCTTGATGACACCAAGTTTGAGAGCGGAATCTTGGGACATGTGGTCTCCACTTAAATGGATGGTTTAGGTTAAGAAATCATGTTCATGGATGTGGATCAACTTTAGAGGATCGTAGAATGTATGCGAGGAACTCTGGTTTGGATCCCGGATACTGACGATACCAGTGCAGGTTATTAACTGATCCATCATATTTACAGGACAGAGTGACTTCATCTCCTGCAGATTTAAGCACCTTGTTTTCCAGCGGTGTTATTGACTGTGCAAATGTCTCCCCTGCAAGACAACCATTAAACTTTTGATCAAACTTACCCAAAGAAAGAATCGTGCTGATGCATTAGTCAGTTAAATCAGTTTCAAGCAATATAAAAAAAGAGATGAAACTCCAAACATTGTACAAAACAAGAAAGCATGTGATTAAAGGTCTAGAATCAGGAAATTTCTTTTACTTTTCATCAACAATAGCAGAAGAAGAACACAAAGGATCGTCATGTTTGCACTGTAGGAAGAAAAAGAGTTTAGTTTGCTCTATATCAGATCTCCACAGGCTCCTCCTATCTGTCAGTGTCAGAGGATGAGAACAGCATTAAAATTACATCAGTTCATGAACACTGAAAACATATGAAACCATAATATACCATAACCATACTATAATGCTGTGCTGTAAGACTGTCAGAGCTCATCTGATCATTAAGATTATTTTCTTCATTATGGTGGATGTTTTTGGCTTCCTGCTGGTTATTGTAATAAAGCCCTGTGATTGGGTTTCACCTGTACAGTACATTAGAGTCCTCATTCATTACAGCTGCAATTTAGTTTAATTTGATGAAATAATTAAAACTTTAATCAAACTCATAATAATTTTACTGCTTGAAGAAGAACATCATGAAATGTCAATGTTGAGTGTATGTCGCCCTCTTCTGGTCTTTCATGACTTTCTGCACATACTTGTACACACATTCATTTAAAAGTTTACACTCAGTTTACATGATCTAATTTGCATCAGTTATATTTACATTTGTCTCAGTTTTCCCTTAAAGTTGGTTTCAATTGATTTCATATTGCTCATACTGTTACAACAATATAAATCATCATAAATCTGGTTATTTCAAATCTCGATTTTGTGAAGACGTGTATATATGAATATATATATAGATAAAAAGCTTTTTAAAAATTAAATCATAGATAAAGTGATTTATTCTAACACAAATTGAAACAGCATAATTATGTAACTGATGCTGTTGCACTGTGAGAGTTTTTGTGTGAGTGTTGAGTGTGTTTGAGTCACAGTGGGCTTCAGAGCACAGTAATACACAGCAGAGTCAGACACACACAGGTTCTTGATTGTCAGAGGAACTGAAGTTTTGCTGAGATTTGCTTGAAATCTCTCCTCGAATTCATCCTCATTTTGTCCAGTGTTAGAGTATCTGTTCAACATGTACTTGGGGATCCCATTAACTTTCTGCTGGTACCAGAAGAGAGTCGGGGTTGGGTAAGACGTCTGATATGTACAGTTGATTGTTACATCATAACCTTCAAAAGCAGACTGAATCTTTGTGTGCTGATCAACTTTGTCTTGAGATTTACATCCTGAAATAGAATTGAAACAATATCAATAAACATTTCACCCATTGGCCACAAGGAATATGCACATAGACAATAAGGAAAATTCATTTTAAATAGGCTATTTAAAAAGAATCATTATTTGATAGTGCTACTCACCCCAGATATATAAAAATATGATCACAATGACACTTTTCCAGAGTGCCATTATACACAATTGAAATCCCCAAGGATATATGCAGAGATGTTGTGATCTTCTTCCTCTTTCTGTATCTGTTAAAGCAGCAGTAAATTCAAGTCATTTGGTCTGACTGCTGGGAGGAGCCTGTGCTACAGTAAGTGCCAATGAAGACTGTAGTTTATAATATATAGTGCTGTATCACTTCATTTTGCTTATCTGAGTAAATGAAACCAGATCTACTTTCATGTCTCACATATTACAGAGTATGATTCAATGATTTTTTTTTTTTTTTTTTTTTTTTTTTTTTAAGTACATCACAGTACATTTAACAGGTAAATTACTTGAACTGCAACAGTTAAAAGTAAATTCCTCAGACAGATTAACAGATTATAAGAGTCTAATAAGTATTTCAGTGCACAAATGTTTGCAGATGTTACAAGGGACAAATAAGAATAATACATTTAACATACAATGGGATCTTAAATTAACATTTCCCACCAAAATCACAGATTATGCCACACTGTGGCCAACTTCTGAAATTACATTTTGTCAGAATAAAAAAGGTGTTCAAAGCTAAAGTTACAGTAGCTCCTGTTTGACTTTTAAGTTTTTTTTTAACTGCATTAAAGATATGTAAATATTATAATTATTATTATTTTTTTAAAATATGGCCATGTATGAATGTAGCAAACGGTCCGTGTTGCAAACACATTTGGTTTTGCATTTGCTAAGAAGTTTCTATTATATTCAAGCAAGACAATCTTGTTAGTTTGTTAGTGTGAGATGTTTAATGGTCAATTAATAACCAAGAATATAAGTATTGATTATGTAAACTAAATATAAACTAACACATTTGTCGTAATGATAATGATTTAAATGAAGTAATTAAAGAAGCAGAAATTAAGATGCCACATGGAACGTGACTTCTGAATATATTTGTAACGAGGCGGGACTCGAGGTAAGATCCATCTGTAAGCTTTTATTAAACAATGTTTGTAGTAAAACAGGCAATGGTCAAACAGTGGCAAACAGGTATGGCAGAGAGCAGGCAGAATCGTAGTCGAGGAACAGGCAATGGGTCAGGGCTGGCAGATAACAATCGTAAATCCAAAACAAAGCAAAAGGTCCAAAGGGCAGGCAGCAGAGAATAATACACAGGGAACAGACAGGATCAGAAACAGGCAGACAAACAAGAATGATGAACGCTCAGAAATGTAAGAGTTAACAAGACCTCGCAAAGTATGACAGGAAGTGAGTGGCTTAAATAGTCCAGATAATGTGCTGCAGCTGGGTGTGGTGATTACTGATTGGTGAAGTGAGCTCAGGTGATTGCTGGGGAGGATTGTTGGAAATGTAGTTCGGGAATGACAGGGAACGTGAGAATATTAATGTTTCTTACGTTTTTTTAACAGGCCTAATTCAGCCTCACACAGGTGTTACCACATATTTTATTATATTTGGGGCTGGATAGATTGTGGTTTTGATTGTGGTTTTCACTAGATCGGTTCAAAGTGAAAAGAGCTTCAGGTTTTTGTACGACGTGTTTCATATTTTGTATCACTGGGCTCCAACTCTTAGAGCACAATAATAGAGAGCTGAATCTGACAGACGAACATCAGTAATAGTGAGTTCAGTGGATGTTCGTGATGTAGTCGACTGAAACCGATCATCAGAGGTGTGATCATCACTCCGTGATCGAGCTCCTCTGTATAATAAATATTGAGGTTCTTTGTTTGGATATTGTCTGTACCAGTAAAGATAAACATTATCACTATTTGTACTATATGAGCAGCTCATCTTGACAGTTTCTGTTTCTTTAGTGTTTTTTTCTCTCTCTTTATCTGGCTCAATGTTGTCTCCAGTCACCAAACCTGTGAACAATAAAAAAGTGATTGATTCGTGAAAGGTTGACAAAATAATACTGCAAACACATTTCATAAAATGTTTTACAAAAATAACAATTACTAAATTAATATAAATTTAGCCTTTGAGGTTTGAAAACAAAGTAAATATTTATGTTCATAATTTCATTAATTACTCAGTTAATAACGCACCTGCTCCCACAATGAGAATCAGTATGAAGCATGTGTCCATGTTGAATCAGATCAGATCAGTTCTCTGTTGAGGCTCTCAGTGCTTGAGCTGTAAGTCACTGCAGATCAGTCACAAACACACACAGGAACTTCCTGCTTTATAAAGGTGTGGCTTAAATACTAGATGTCTTTGCATTTTTCAGAGTAATTTCCTCTCATTTCTCATGAAAATATTAACTGATGGAAATATGAAGAATATTTACTTTATAGTTATATATATTTAGCTAACTTGTATAACCATAATTTAGAACAAGCAACAGCTCAGTTTGAATGTGTGTGCTTTATAATACATGAGAATCATTTGAGATATTTTAACTTTTGTTACATTTGCCAGTTTCTTTTTATTTATCAAATCGATTTGTCAACTACAGTAAGACAATATTGGTTTTAATGTGATTCATCTTTATATTGCCAAAGATGTGCCTCAGAGCACAGTAATACACAGCAGAGTCAGACACACGCAGATCCTTGATCTTCAGAGGAACTGAATTTGATGAAAGTTCAGAGTGAAATCTCTCCTGGAACTCAGTGCCATTTTCTCCTCCATATTTGCTTCTCCTCAGGATGTATTTAGGAAAGTCATTTGCTCTCTGGATGTACCAGAATAAATATTCTCCTGTTGAATCTGTTTTATATTTACACTGTAATGTCACTGATCTTCCTTCAGCTTCAGTCACATGTTTGTCTGGCTGATCAACTGTGTCCTCTGATCTGCACTCTGTGAAGGTTTAAGAATATTTCATGTACAGTACGATACAAAATATGACCAACTTGCATGAATATGAAGCTGTATTAAATGAAAATTCATACCAAGAATGAAGAGTGTGAAGAGAAATATATTCCTCAACTTGTGTGACATGACTGCTGAATAAACCTTGAAGTTCAGATAAATCAGCAGTGGGAGAAATTTACTTTTAGTATTATAATAATGATGATCCAAGGAGGAGCTTGTGGATACCCAATAAAGCTTCAGTATTGTCAAAGGAAATATTGAGTAACTACTGCCCTCTTATGGTTAACTGCAAGTATTGCATAACTGAAACAGTGCCATCTCATAGAGTTCAATGTAAATTAATAAAGATATTTGTTTTCTGAATTATGGGATGTTTTAAAGGGACTGGTGAACTAAAGGATCATTCATACTGCCACACAAATTCTTTGTGTTTATGCATTAAATTCATTACATATTTTAGCTTCCTTTTCATCTCTGTCTCTGTGTTTCTCTCATTGTAACAGGTTTTTGTACAGTGTTCTTGTGTTTCCTGTGACTGTGGGCCTCAGAGCACAGAAATACAGAGCAGAGTCTGATACTGCAGCAGAGGAGATGATCAGATACACGTGATTTTGTTCCTTTTTTTCAACTTCAGCAGAGAATCTTGGATCTACTTTAGATACCTGAGCTGCTTTTTCACTACTGTAGGTGAGTACAAGAAATTCAGGTTTTGATCTTCCATTTTGACGGTACCAGAAGAGATCATCTGTTGTTCCAGAGGCAGAAAAACTACAGGATATTGTAACACTTGAACCCTCATCAGCACCAACATCTGTTGTGTCTGGTTTGATGGTATTTCCAAATACAGCAGCTGAAATAGAAAAGATACATTTGTATGTTTTTAGTGAGATGTTTTTAATAAAAAGGAAATTCTAACCGAAAAATTATAATAATTATCCAAATAACATACCTGCTGAGACACAGAGCAGAATAACTGAATGAAGATTCATTGTTCAAGTGTTCACTCTGAGAAGAGTCAGACTGAATGGTTTCATCCACAGTCTCTTTCAGACACGATTAGATCATGTCAGATCTGTGAACTCTGAGTCCCTCCTCTCTGAGAACATCTGACAATGAATTTCAAGAAGACAAGAAAGATCCAATCACATGAACTGCTATTATGACTATATGACTGTGCCAAAAACAAGTAAGGCTGAATTGATCTGTGATCCTTATTTGAGTATATGAACGGTTACAAAGCTATTTTAATGATTTATTACATTTGAGGGGGTGTGACAGCTTTCATTTAAAGGATTAGTTCACTTTAAGATGAAAATTAGCCCAAGCTTTACTCACCCTCAAGCCATTCTATGTGAATATGACTTTCTTCTTTCTGATGAATATAATATGAGATATATATTAATAAATATCCTGACGCATCCAAGCTTTATAATGGCAGTGAACAGGATCAATGAGTGTGACGCTCAAGAAAGTGCTTCCATCCATCATAAACGTGTACTTCATATGGCTCTTGGGTTTTAATAAATGCCTTCTGAAGCAAAGCAATGTGTTTGTGTAAGAAAAATATCCATATTTAACAAGTTATAAAGTAAAATATCTAAAAGTGTAATTGACACAACAGGATATTTATTGATATTTCTCCGATTGTGTTCATCAGAAAGTTACACCTAGGATGGCTTGAGGGTGAGTAAAGCTTGGGGTAGTTTTCATTTTAAGTGAACTAATCCTTTAAAATATTTTGAGTATTTAGTGATTGATTTTCTTCCATTACAGTCACATTTTGATCGTTATTTTGGACTCGGCTCACAACAGCGTACCATCATTTGAAACTATTTATCTGTCCATCAGTGTTAGGAATAAAAAATAATATGCTGTACAATTGTTCATGTTCAAGATCAGTTTTACTGTGCACAGCCTTTTACACTTAAACAGTATTGGATGATTAAAATATTGAAATTATTCAATTAAAATAAATCATGTAATCAATGTAATAGTGACTGCATGATCATAATGTAGTTCATGATGATTTTATTACAGTTTTTAAATGTCGAAAATGCTTTCATCACAGTCACATTATGTCAGTGTGTTTTTGTATGTGTTTTGACTTCAGTTTTGTCTCAGTGGTCCTCAGAGCACAGTAATACACAGCAGAGTCAGACACACGCAGATCCTGGATCATCAGAGGAACTGATCTTGATGTGGAGTTCAATGTTGCAGAAAATCTAAACTTACGATCAGACTCAGTAGTTAATTCACCAAATGTATATCTATTTAAAATGAATGTTGGTGATTTGTTTGGTAGCTGTTTGTACCAGAAGAGATACAGATTTGTATTAGTTGTAGTATAATTACACCTTAAAATAACTTGATCTCCTTCACTTGCAGTCATTTCTCTTGAAGACTGTTCAACTCTGTCCTGTCCCAAAGACACTGGAAAAATAGATAAGTAAGTCATTAATATGAATGATTTGCAAAGTAAACTTAAACATTTAATAACCTAAAAGAAAGTAAACTCTTTTCTGCGAGTGTACAGAAACAAAATGTGCTTACCATCATAATGAGCTGCTGTGAGACACAGAGAAATCAAAGTCCAGCTAAACATAGTTGATCTCTGAGGGAAAAGATCTGAAATTCACTCAGTGGTGCTCTCAAAAACTGTCTCTCTTTCTCACTCTGTCATACAGTATCATGTCACATGCTGACCCCTTGTGGACAATTTTGAAATGACTTAAAATGTGTTATTTTGGAAACCATGTAAAATTAGAATTAGACTAAAATATTTTTGAACACATGCTTTATTTCCCTCTACTCTGTGTATTCTGTGTGTATATCGTAAAGCCATTTACTCACTGCTTATACCCATACATGTTTTGTTGTTGTTTGTTTGTTTTTTTGCAGTGTTAAGGTAAAAGTTATATGAAGGTGTGCCTAAAAACTAACACTTTTCTACCTTCAATAATCATGCATTTGTATTTCATGTAGCTCCAAGAAGCTTCTACTGTAGATAGAGAGGTCTGTGTATAATTCAAGATTTAAGGGTCCCATTTCTCCTGAACTGTAGAAGACCATTGATTCCTCACTCTGAGCAGAAGCAGGTTTTTGTACAGTGTTCTTGTGTTTCCTGTGACTGTAATACAGAGCACAGTATAACAGAGCAGAGTCTGATACTGCAGCAGAGGAGATCTCCAGATCCACATGGTTTTGATTTTCTTTTCTGATCTTACTAGTGAATCTTTGATCTACATCAGATGGCTGAACTCCTTTTTTACTGTCTGAGATGAGCACAAGGAATTCAGGAGCTGATCCGGGATACTGACGGTACCAAAGTAAAGACCATGCAGAAGAATAACTGCAGGATAATATAACATTTGAACCCTCAGCAGCAAACTCTTTTGTTTTGTCTGGTGTAATCGTGTCTCCATTACTGGCACCTGCAATGAAAAGTGAAATGTTAGTTTTTAGTCTCAAAAGCCGCAAATATTATGATTATGCTGATAAAATGTGACCATTTCAGTTTTTCAGTCACTTAAAGTGCACTTTAATATATTAAGCCCACAAATAAGCCCATAAATAGGAAAAATTGCATGACATACTTTATTGTAATTATAAAGGACAGCACTGATTTGATGGTACTTACATGCTAAAGCAGAGAACAGAATAACTGAACGGAGGATCATTGTATGTGTGCTTACAGTCTCAGCTTGAATGATCTGATGAAAGTCTCTGTCAGGTTCAGCAAAATACATCAGATATACATTAAGCTCCTCCTTCCTCACCATCTGGGAAAAGAGAGTGCATCTAAAAATCATTTCATCACTGTCATCTTTTTGAACACGTTTTCCTCATAAAATGTTAGAAAGACAGAGTACCGTCTTTAATGTCATCACTAATATCAGTAAAGGTCCAGACTTAAACACAAAGATTTGCATTTAATTTCATATAGTGAAATTAATTTTTAGAGTGAATGTGACTTACAGACAGGGGAGCCGAATGTGTTTAATGTACTGTAAAGATGCAATATTGTGTATCAGGTTTTTGTACAGTGTTCTTGTGTTTCCTGTGACTGTGGGCCTCAGAGCACAGTAGTAAACAGCAGAGTCAGACACACACACATCCTGGATCATCAGAGGAACTGAGCTTGAGGATTTGTTGAGATCTGCATGAAATCTTTCCTCAAATTCTTTTTCACTGCTGCTTGATCCAGTTGAGAGTTTATGGAGCATGTAAACTGGGAATCCATTGGTTTTCTGCTGGTACCAGTAAAGATAAGGGTATTGGTCACTGGTGCTGTAAGTGCAGTGAAGTGTGACCACGTCATGTTCAGACGCTGTTTGAACTCTTGTTGGCTGATTAACAGAATCTTGTGTGCTGCACTCTGTCAGGAAATATAAAAGGAAAGAAACAAATCAGTTTTCATGTAAAGATAATAAAGGAATAATACAATTTAAAAGCAAAGTTACTTTACCTAGAACTGCAGCCAATAGAAGTAAACTCTTCAAGCCAGATTAACATAGTTTACATACAAGCATATAAAACTGCAAACGTGATATTAGTGAGTTATGATGATGATGAACATGAGCCAGCCTGAGTTTAGATTTCACTGTATGTGACTATATGTTTGCACAGGTTAAACACATGTAGGAGGAGCTTGATAGAATAATAGGCTACAATTCTGCCACAGTGTGGCCAGTTTCTGCAATTACATTAAAATAAAAACAGAAAACCCTTGAAGCAGAACTGGATGCAGTTTTCGCTTTTGGATTTTAATCTTTTTTTGTAACACACACAATTTTCAACATTTACTGTACACTCTCAAAAGTTTAATTCTGAAGGTTAAAAGGATCAGGCCAAAAAGTTAAAGTAGAGGAATTTGCTGACTAAACATAAATTAATTTGATGCTGCATTCACAGAAATTAATGAAACAATATTTTTTTATGCTTTTAATGTTTTTATGCCTTTAATCTTTTAATGTTTCTGTTTGTCTTTTATGCCTTATAATCTCTTCACACAGGTGTTAGCACATATTTTATTACATTTGGGGCTGGATAGATTGTGGTTTTGATTGTGGTTTTCACTAGATCGGTTCAAAGTGAAAAGAGCTTCAGGTTTTTGTACGACGTGTTTCATGTTTTGTATCACTGGGCTTCAACTCTTAGAGCACAATAATAGAGAGCTGAATCTGACAGACGTACATCAGTAATAGTGAGTTCAGTGGATGTTCGTGATGTAGTCGACTGAAACCGATCATCAGAGGTCTGTGCATCAGAACTATATGATCGAGCTCCTTTGAGTAATAAATACTGAGGTTCTTTGTTTGGATATTGTCTGTACCAGTAAAGATAAACATATTCACTATTTGTACTATATGAGCAGCTCAGCTTGACAGTTTCTGTTTCTTTAGTGGTAACATTTTTCTCTTTATCTGGCTGAATATTGTCTCCAGACACCAAACCTGTGAACAATAATCAGAATAATAAAAAATTATTTGTCATAGCAAGAGTGACCAAAAACATTTCAAACACGACACAATGCAAACAATAAAAATGAGTAAAATAAGATTGTTAAATCATTTTTTTTTTTTTAGGTTTTCCAATCTCCATTGTTTCATCATTTACTGAACAATTACTGTACCTGTTCCCATAATTACAATGAGCAGAAAGCATCTGTCCATGTTGAATCAGATCAGCAGTTCTTTGCTGCACTGTGTGTGAGACACTGAAGGACGTAAAGACACACATGAACTTCCTGCTCAGTCACATGATGTCTGTGTCTCTGTCTAGGCCTTTTACAACAATTTTAGTATAAATTTTTCTTTGTCAAAATAATAAGTAAATGCTACCATCTTGAAAGCATGAAATCAAGATTTGGAAAAAAATGACTAGCTGTTACAAGTGTGATCAGTTTGGATTTTTGTACTAAGAGTTTTGAAAATGTACACCTTACTTGTGAAAATAGTACCAAAGTGAATAATAATAATAAAAAAAACTCTTTATATAAACCAAAGAGTGCTATGTCCTTTTTTGTCCAAATTTTGGATAATATGACATTATTGTGTAAAAAGATGTCACATATACATCTCTGAGTATTTGAATTGAGATGACAGGATAATGTGATTTTCAGTCAAATGTCTCTGTTTCTCTTAGAAGTTTTAGATTCTTCATAAGGTTCATCATTATATAATAATTTGAGGAATGATACATTCTTCTTAAATTTGCTGAGCTGGACAGTCTACATTACATATTTTCATGCTGCCAGCAACTAATGTTTATTAATTTATTTTTGTCATTTAATCTTAAATGTTTGTTTATTGTTTGTGATATGTCCACGTCTATGATACAAATGTTTATCATGACTAAAATAGTAATGATCTAGAAGAGGTGTAAGAGCAGAATTGAATAGAAAAAGAGTATAATGATAATAGTTAACAAGACTGATTAGCTTAAAAATAGTTCTATAATAAATATTTTTTTTATTATAAAACTTCTCGTTTTGTTTTCAAAGTGTTTATTTCAAGATTTAAATTAAAATCTGAATCCCAGATTCACTGCAGAGAATGAATGCTGATCCAGAGGCAGTTCTGAACACAAGTTATCATCTATTTCATGTTTTTGTGTGAGTGTTGAGTGTGTTTGAGTCACAGTGGGCTTCAGAGCACAGTAATACACAGCAGAGTCAGACACACACACATCCTGGATCATCAGAGGAACTGATCTTGATGTGGAGTCCAATGTTGCATTAAATCTGTCTTTAAATTCATCCTCAGTAGATCCTTTCCCAAAGGAAAATTTACTCAGAATGAATGTTGGTGATTTGTTTGGTAGCTGTTTGTACCAGTAGAGATATGCATTTGTAGTTGTGGTAGAATAATTGCACAGGAGAGAAACTTGATCTTGTTCATTTGTAGTCATTTCTCTGTAAGGCTGTTCAACTCTGTCTTGTCCCCAGCACACTGGAAAATATTTAACTATTTATAATTTACATATATTTATTACTTTAAGTTAAGTAAAAACAGATACTGAAGTGTGATTGTCTTTCTTACCAAAGTCCCGTGTTGTGAGGAGAAGAAGAATAATAATCAGTTTTTGCATTGCTGAGATAAAGAGATTATTTTAACATATATTCAATGAATGTGTCTCTGTATCTTTACTGAAGCTCTCTGTTTCCTCTCTGCTGATCTTCTCTTGATATTCCCAGTCTTCAAGTAGCTCTAGGTCCTCACATGGCACACTGCTGATGACACTTTAAGTGATGCTGCCCCCCAGTGGTGAAATTATGTATTTCTAACACTTGAACACCTTATGTTTACATTTTATATCAGTGGACATAGAGAGGACACACTTTTTGATATAAAGCCTCAGGGCCAGATTTACTAAGAGCTTACACCAGTGCAAAAACCTGTTAAAAACTGTCAGGACTTACTAAAGACATGCAGTGAAAAATTAGCGATGAAAAGGCATGGAAAGTTATTTTTGCGCCTGACCTCATTACATATTAATTTTTAGGAGTTTTCCTTTCAGATTCAATATTTATGCGGGGAGAATATTTAAATAAATCATGCAACATGATTTACTAAGGTTTGCATTTGTCAATATACTGGCATTTGTACTAATATTTAATGCTGAAACCCATTTTGTGCTTGAATTGGCTGCGTCTGTGTTCTTTAATTTGTGCGTTGTCAATAAATCACCCACAAAATTTCCACTCCCATCTGCACTTTTATGGGATTGGGGTCTCATTTGCCGTTTATTTTAAAATTGCCTTTACCATCCAGAAACTTTTCAAAAAAGTCATGTGTCACGGGTTGTATGTTGTTAAATCTAAGGATGATGTGTGATGCAGGATAAACAATAATAATATAAACACAAAGAACAACAGCACACACATAACTTTAACACAAGGCAATGAATTCAAGACACAGAGGGCTAATATACACAAGAGGATGGCAATAAAAAAAAAACGGAACAGGTGAGAACTAATGAGAAACGACAACTAATGAATGAATCGAACACAAGCAAATACAGACAATAAAAACTAAGACTAGAAACTAAACACGACAATAGGTGTGTTTGACTTGAAGCAGCGCTGGACAAGACCGATCGGTAAATGACACCAAAGTACAGCGAGAGTGATTCAAAAGCATTCACTAAGCCGTCTGCTCTCTAATCGCTCTCTCTGTACTTTGGTGTCGTACACTGATTGTTCTGTCCAGCACTGCTTCAGGTTGATCATACCTGGTGAAAAAAACATAACTGTGAAATCATGCTGTTTGCAATCAGTTGAGGAAATACAGTGAAGCCACAGGTCTCCATCAACACTGATTATCAGTTATACACTTTAATTTGCACTTGCTTTACAGTCAGTAATTATTTTACAGAATTAAGTTTATTTTGTGGCTTAAATGTATATGAATAATAAATAATTTTACTCAGAGACTGTTTGGCTTGCCAAAACTGTTACATTGCAGCTGTCGCAAACTATTTGACTTTTGAAATGTAAGTTCTTTTTTTAACCAGGAACAGAGTGATTTTGATGCAAAAAGTTGTTTTTATCATCTCTTATATCAAAAATATTTTATTTAAACCTATGAAAATGCAGATCCTGTTGTAAATAACAATAAAAAATCTAATTTTTTAAAGCTGTTGTTCCATTTTTACCCCTTTAGCAGATTTCGACTCATTTTAATAAACCAAGCTATTTGTGATAATACAGTAACTGATGTTGCACTCCACATAAAAACAAAAAGATTCATGAGGGTGGGTCATTATTTCTGAAGGTGTGACTTGATTTTATATTGGACACTTTTTGTACATGCAAATATTTTTAATTTATACAAACACTTTTTCACTTTAAATAATAATGCATTTGCATTTCAAAATGCTCAAAATGCTTCGTTGAATGGGAACAAGATTAACAATCCCATTTCTCCCGAACTGTAGAATCCCATTGATTCCTCACTCTGAGCAGAAGCAGGTTTTTGTACAGAGTTCTTGTGTTTCCTGTGACTGTGGGCTCCAGAGCACAGTAATAAAGAGCAGAGTCTGATACTGCAGCAGAGGAGATGATCAGATCCACATGGTTTTCCTTTTCTTTTCTGATTTCAGTAGTGAATCTGGAATCTACATCAGACTCCCGACCATCTTTTGCACGGTCTGAGATGAGCACAAGGAATTGAGGAGCTGATCCGGGATACTGACGGTACCAGTGAAGATTAAATGCAGATGAATAACTGCAGGATAATGTAACATTTGAACCTTCGACAGTGAACTCCTCTGTTTTAGTTGGTTTAATTTCATTTCCATATGTTGCATCTGCAAAAGTAGATCAGATCTTTACTGAACTGATGTTTAAATTAAATCAGTCATTTTAGATGTACAAACACAAAATACAGTATAGTGTACAATACTTCATTTTGAGCAGAAATTTTTAATTTTCAATTAAATAAAAAAGCTCATTTAGCATTTAAAATGAGAAAATTATTTGAAAAAATATATATTCTCAAATTAGAAATGCAAATGCATGCAAAACATACACAAATGCACTTACATGCCAAGGCAGAGATCAGAATGACTGAATGAAGTATCATTGTACATGTGTGTGTTCACTGCAGCAGGACTGAGCTTTGTGACAGTCTAGCAAAACTAACATCATCTGAGATGTTAAACTCCTCCTCTTTCATCCTCTGTAAGTTTGATGCCAAAAAACCTCATATTATATACACACATTTTAAAACCAAACAGTACATTTAGTCTAATAAATGTCAGATCTGCTCATTCAGGTTAAAAAAATAATAATATACAGATTCAAGATAACTTTAGCATATAGACTATATGTAAAACTGAAATATAGTGATGAGTGGATGACATGCACTTTACACAGGTAAATTATACAGTATGCATTGTAGCGATGTACAGTTATTAATCAATTTATGGATGAAATATGAATATCATAATTCAGAAAGCTTTATGACGTTCATATATCGACCCAACGGGGAATTAAACATATATGGTGAATTAACTACAACGAATTATAATCAATCACATATATGATTAGTTCTGGTTTAATAATTATGTGGAAAACTATCAGTTCGTCCACCGAAACGGAAAATTATCCACAGATTATCACGACAGAAATGTTATTCTCGGGCCGGGAGACTAACTTCCTATCATAGCCTCCAAATATAGAGCAAGGATATTAGAATCAGAACGTTAAAGTGACTCGGTTGTTGCTAAAATGAGCAAGTGAACAAAAAGCATGGATATAATGAGTTTAATATACGAAACGGGTAATACACAGGTTATACGGCTAAATGGACACAAGTAAATACAAATACATACAAAGTAGAAGAAAAGGCAGAAACGAAAGAGATGATCAAAGCAGGTCAAATTGCAACAGTTCACCTTTAAGAGCCAGCAAGGAAACTCAGTATTTAAAATCGTAAAAACGTTATACTTGCATAGGTTAGTCAGGGTGCTTGGAGTTTCGGAGCGCTCGGTTTGATAGTTGCTTCTTCTTCCGGAGGTTGTTTCGGCGAAGTTTCAAACGAAGGTTTAACTGTTGTAATATGACCGGAAAATAAAGAAGAGAGTCCGTCTTGACGGCAGGAACTCGTGCAGAAAACTTGTGCCCCCAAAAGACGCGTGTCATGGTGTTTTAAAGACAACAGCCCAGAACGCCTTGATAACGTCCTCCAATGCTAGCGTTGCAATTTGGTGGGTTTCCACATTCCTTTGTCCTGTCTCCCGAATAAATGTATGGTATGTTGAATCAATGCATTTTCTTCATAGTGTTATTAAACATTGAACGATGCATTTGACAGACATGTATAACGTACATCAGTGAATAGCTCGGATTCACAGCTTTACGGAGAAATCAAACTCGACAGGTGTCTCTCGTCATATAAAGAAGATACCCTTTACACTCTATTACTACAGTTTCACATGAAAACTAACCTACTACAGTCAATTCTACAATTCTACACTAGTAACACATACATGCAGCGAGCACTACAATGGCAGATACATTCATATTTGTAGGTATAATGTTTGTGCATACAGTCTCTATGTAGGGGAGCCGTGTGTGTGTGTGTGTCTGTGGGTGTGTGCGTGTATTTTCCTTTTATGACCGTTTGGAATTTGGACCTGGTCCCTAGAAACCCGATCCGTGGTGTTGCACCCCCTTTGAAGTCGCGGAGGAGAGGTTAGGGGACTTATCGAAACAGTCATAAAAAGAGTCTCGTGATCCATTAGTGTCTGCCGGGTCGGAATCGATGTAAGATTTACAAACCAAAGTTCCGTGAATTGAGGCTTAAACACAGTTTATGGTGGGACCTGCTCATCCTTGAGACTGTGCAGACCCTACAGCATGTTATTGTCATGGGACAGAAGTCAATATCATGTGGATTTACACCTTTTCGTATAACTGAGCACTTCCTCTGTTTTTGTGTGAGTGTTGAGTGTGTTTGAGTCACAGTGGGCTTCAGAGCACAGTAATACACAGCAGAGTCAGACACACACAGGTTCTTGATTGTCAGAGGAACTGAATCTGATGACACTTTAGAGCGAAATCTCTCCTGAAACTGAAGATCATTATCTTCTGCTCCATATTTGTTTCTCCTCAGGATATATTTAGGAAAGTCATTTGCTCTCTGGATGTACCAGAAAAGATCAGGCTGCGGTGAAGCTGTTTTAAATTTGCATTGTATTGTTACTGATTTTCCTTCAAATTGGACACTCTCCACGACACTCTGTAAACACAATAATGTAATAATAAACTGTAAAAAATAAGGTTTAAAACTGTTTGAATTGGGAAATGTCCACACTTACCATGATAAACTGATGCAAAAATGAACAAGTTCAACAACCTAAGAATTATCATATTTTATGTGGTGACTGAAACAGGAGAAAAAGATGAGTAATTCAGTCGGTTGTGTCAGTAGGAATGAGGATGGTGTATAACAGAGAGGGGAGGTTAAACAGATTTAAAATAAGAAAATAACAGATTTTAAGCGTCTACACTGCCCTCTTCAGGATATTATTAGAAATAGATTTTACAATTACAAGTCAATTTTTCATTCATTATTCATGCAGCACATGACAGAACACTGTAGTGTCAATATTTGAAGTTATTGATAATTCAGACACTTAAACATGTATGACTGTATTTAAAATATTTTCATTCTGTGACAGGAATATTTTCACCCTTTATTTTAGTATGTATCAGGATTAACAACATACACCCTAATTAATGTAACATATACCCTTGATGTAAATGGAAATATAAGGAATAGAATATTGTATCTACATTGTCTTTGAAATTGTAAAGCCATGTGAAAAATGGCTTTATAAAAGCTTTGGGCAGTCTGAGTTTAAGTCCTGTCTTGTAGACATTTCCTGATCCCGTCCCCCTCTCTCTCTTCCATTTTTCTACCTACCTACATGCTGTCCTATCACAATAAAATAAATGTTTAAACTGATGCTGGTAAAAAACATCTCTCATCATGAGGGATATTTGGAAGAATGTCTGTAACCAAGCAGATCTCGCCCCCCATTGACTACCATAGGTGTCATATCAGTTTCGTAAGTTGAATAGGGAAGGCGTAGTATGTACAGCGTAAGCTTTTTGAAGAATACGGAAGGCAGTCTGGTGGAAGTTGGATATTTTACTTCATAACTTGTTAAATATGGATTTTTTTTTTTTTTTACACAAACACATTTCTTCACTTCAGAAGGCCTTTATTAACCCTCTGGATCCGTGTGGAATATGTTTCTGATGCATGGATGTGGATGGAGACACTTTCTTCAGCTCAGACTCGTTTGGTGATGCATAGTGCCATTATCAAGCTAGGATGCGTCAGGATATTTATTAATATTTCTACGATTGTGTTCATCAGAAAGAAGAAAGTCTCATACACCTGGGATGGGTTAGTAAAGCTTGGGGTAATTTTCATTTGAAAGTGAACTAATCCTTTAACATAGTTTACATACAAGCATATAAAACAGCAAACATTAGTGAGTTATGATGATGATGAACATGAGCCAGCCTGAGTTTAGATTTCACTGTATGTGACTATATGTTTGCACAGGTTAAACACATATAGGAGGAGCTTGATAGAATAATAGGCTACAATTCTGCCACAGTGTGGCCAGTTTCTGCAATTACATTAAAATAAAAACAGAAAACCCTTGAAGCGGAATATACTGTTTTTACTGTTTACAGTTTAATGTTTTTTTTGTAACACACACAATTTTCAACATTTACTGAACACTCTCAGAAGTTTAATTCTGAAGGTTAAAAGGATCAGGCCTACCTTTAATTTAAAGTAGAGGAATTTGCTGACTAAATGTAAACTAATTTGATACTGCATTATGGAAACTAATGAAACAATATTTTTTTATGCTTTTTTATGCCTTTAATGTTTCTGGTTTTCTTTTATGCCTTATAATCTCTTCACACAGGTGTAACCACATATTTTATTACATTTGGGGCTGGATAGATTGTGGTTTTGATTGTGGTTTTCACTAGATCGGTTCAAAGTGAAAAGAGCTTCAGGTTTTTGTACGACGTGTTTCATGTTTTGTATCACTGGGCTTCAACTCTTAGAGCACAATAATAGAGAGCTGAATCTGACAGACGTACATCAGTAATAGTGAGTTCAGTGGATGTTCGTGATGTAGTCGACTGAAACCGATCATCAGAGGTGTGTTGATAACTATATGATCGAGCTCCTTTGTATAATAAATACTGAGGTTCTTTGTTTGGATATTGTCTGTACCAGTAAAGCCAAACATTATTGCTGGTTGTACTGTATGAGCAGCTCAGCTTGACAGTTCCTCTTTCTTCTGTGGTAACAGATTTCTCTTTATCTGGCTCAATATTGTCTCCAGACACCAAACCTGTGAACAATAATCAGAATAACAAAAAATTATTTGTCATAGCAAGGATGACCAAAAACATTTAAAACACATGACACAACGCAAACAGTCAAAATTAGAAAAATAAGATTGTTAAATCATTGTTTTTTTTAAAAAAAAAATTATTTACCTATTCCCATAATTATAATGAGCAGAAAGCATCTGTCCATGTTGAATCAGATCAGCAGTTCTTTGCTGCACTGTGTGTGAGACACTGAAGGACGTAAAGACACACATGAACTTCCTGCTCACTGTCACATGATGTCTGTCTGCCCACCTATCTATCTATCTATCTATCTATATGTCCGTCTGTCTGTCTTTTACAACAATTTTAGTATAAAATTTTCTTTTCAAAATTATTTTCTGTCCTTCTGAAACATAGACGACATGAAATATGTGTATTGTCTGAAACGTTGTGAATGTTTTATATTCTATTATGTTTTTATTTATATTACATTAACAGTGCAGCTGCAGTTTCTAAAGAACATTTGACAACACTGCAGCCCTGTGGCAGAAATGTGATTATCATTTAAAGGTGCAGTATGTAATAATTTTGTCCGCTAGAGGTCGCTAGAAGCCTATTCAAAACAAAGGCGTAGTTTGATGACACCAAGTTTGAGCGCGGAATCTTGGGACATGTGGTCTCCACCTAAATGGACGGTGCAAAAGAATAGGGATAGGACTCGGGAAGAAATCATGTTCATGGATGTGATTATTAACATTACTGTAGTATGAAGCAGACCAGGAGCGAGTGTTGTGGAGCTGAACGAGGAGCTGGAGCGGTTTAGGTTAAAGGTCCCGTTCTTCGTGATCCCATGTTTCAAACTTTAGTTAGTGTGTAATGTTGTTGTTAGAGTATAAATAAAATCTGTAAAATTTTAAAGCTCAAAGTTCAATGCCAAGCGAGATATTTTATTTAACAGAAGTCGCCTACATCGAACGGCCAGTTTGGACTACATCCCTCTACTTCCTTCTTTAATGACGTCACTAAAACAGTTTTTTGACTAACCTCCGCCCACAGGAATACACAAGAGTTGCGTTTGTAGAGTGTGTTTGTCGCCATGTCGTCGAAACGCTGTTATTTTCATCCCGCAGTCCAATCACCGGGTCTGATTCCGGCTCAAATTGATAGGGTAAAATTAAAGACATGTTTACAATAACACTGAGCGCGTGCATCTCCACGTTATGGTAAGAGGCGTGACCTTTCCGGGCAAGGAGCGCTAAGCTGCTGTCGAATCACAACACAGGAACCGCTGGCACAATCAGAACTCGTTACGTATTTCTGAAGGAGGGACTTCATAGAACAAGGAAGTCATCAGCCCGTTTTTATGACAGTGGAAACAGCGGTATACAGATAAGTAAATTATGTGAAAAATACTGTGTTTTTTACACGCGAAACATGAACACATGTTATATTGCACACTATAAACACAATCAAAGCTTCAAAAAACCACGAAAAACGGGACCTTTAAGAAATCATGTTCATGGATGTGATTATTAACATTACTGTAGTATGAAGCAGAGCAGGAGCGAGTGTTGTGGGAACTGAACGAGGAGCTGGAGCGATTGATCAACACACGCCTCACGAGCAGCGGGACTTTTATTATGACACAGTCGCTGGCGCCGCTTCCGCTTTTCCAGTCATGAGTATGAGGTAACGCAGCTCTGTTTATCATATTAGATACATTTGAGTGTGTTGAAAATGATGTTATAACGTTACTCTGTGCGTTCGCTCGGCGGCTGCTGTGAGACACTGTTACACACTGCAGTAAAATAGATCGATTTTACAATATCATATTAATGCTGGATGGCTTGTGTTGATAAATGGCATACAATTCATTTTAAAACGTATTGTATGATGGAGAAAGTTCTGTATTAGTGTTACTAAAAATAAAGCTGCATCTGATTATGCTATGTTAGCTACTTCACAAAATAGTGTTTTTCTCTGAGGCATGGTAAAGCATGGGACTCACAAAACATCAAGAAAATTAGATTTAAACAATAAGACTAAACGTGTTGAGCTATATAACAACAATTCGTTTTCTGTCTATAAATATATCAAAACAGTTGTTCCCTTGTCTATTAAAACGTGTATTATATTAAAGCATCTTTGGTGTTTCCATGGTTTCTACAAAATAAAACCGGAAACCGAGGGTAACGCGGGTATGACGCAATAGACAGGCGACTCCTCACACGTCCCAGAGCCTTGGCTAAAAATTGCAATTTTCTCACGGTTTACAAACAGTTGGAAACATTTGGGATATTGTAAGTACTCAAGTGAACAAAATATATAACACTGGCCTAGTGGTTTTGGGATATTTTACTGCAAAAATATTACATTTTGCACCTTTAACACTTTTAATGTGTCAGAATTTATTAAATTACTTGGAAAAAGTCATTGTCAGTTTAAGACTGTTTGACTCTCTGTATCAGCTCTTCTTGCTCTCTCTCACTGTGTCACATGTATGCGAGGAACTCTGGTTTGGATCCTGGATACTGACGATACCAGTGCAGGTTAGTTACAGCTCCATCATATTTACAGGACAGAGTGACTTCATCTCCTGCAGATTTAAGCACCTTGTTTTCCAGCGGTGTTATTGACTGTGCAAATCTCTCCCCTGCAAGACAACCATTAAACTTTTGATCAAACTTACCCAAAGAATGAATCGTGCTGATGCATTAGTCAGTTAAATCAGTTTCAATATAAAAAAAAGAGATGAAACTCCAAACATTGTACAAAACAAGAAAGCATGTGATTAAAGGTCTAGAATCAGGAAATTTCTCTTACTTTTCATCAACAATATCAGAAGAAGAACACAAAGGATCGTCATGTTTGCACTGTAGGAAGAAAAAGAGTTTAGTTTGCTCTATATCAGATCTCCACAGGCTCCTCCTATCTGTCAGTGTCAGAGGATGAGAACAGCATTAAAATGACATCAGTTCATGAACACTGAAAACATATGAAACCATAATATACCATAACCATACTATAATGCTGTGCTGTAAGACTGTCAGAGCTCATCTGATCATTAAGATTATTTTCTTCATTATGGTGGATGTTTTTGGCTTCCTGCTGGTTATTGTAATAAAGCCCTGTGATTGGGTTTCACCTGTACAGTACATTAGAGTCCTCATTCATTACAGCTGCAATTTAGTTTAATTAAAGCTTCTGATTTAAATGTCAATTTTGTGTATATCACCCTCTTCTGGTCTTTCATAGATTTCTGCACATAATACATCTTCACAAAATCTCTCTCTCTCTCTCTACATATACATATATATATATATATATATATATATATATATATATATATATATAAATGAAATCAAAAACTAAGTGATTTATCCTAACACAAATTGAAACAGCATAATGATGTAACTGATGCTGTTGCACTGTGAGAGATTTTGTGTGAGTGTTGAGTGTGTTTGAGTCACAGTGGGCTTCAGAGCACAGTAATACACAGCAGAGTCAGACACACACAGGTTCTTGATTGTCAGAGGAACTGAAGTTTTGCTGAGATTTGCTTGAAATCTCTCCTTGAATTCATCCTCATTTTCTCCAGTGTTAGAATATCTATTCAACATGTTCTTGGGGATCCCATTAACTTTCTGCTGGTACCAGAAGAGAGTCGGGTTTGGGTAAGACGTCTGATATGTACAGTTGATTGTTACATCATCACCTTCAAAAGCAGACTGAATCTTTGTGTGCTGATCAACTTTGTCTTGAGATTTACATCCTGAAATAGAATTGAAAAAATATGAATACAAATTTCACACATTGACTGCAAGGAATATACACATACACAAAATAATCATTATTTGATAGCGCTACTCACCCCAGATATATAAAAATATGATCACAATGACACTTTTCCAGAGTGCCATAATATACAATTGAAATCCCCAAGGATATATGCAGAGATGTTGTGATCTCCTTCCTCTTTCTGTATCTGTTAAAGCAGCAGTAAATTCAAGTCATTTGGTCTGACTGCTGGGAGGAGCCTGTGCTACAGTAAGTGCCAATGAAGACTGTAGTTTATGTAATATATAGTGCTGTATCACTTCATTCACTTATCTAAATGAAACCAGATCTACTTTCCTGTCTCACATATCGCAGAGTATGAGTCAAGGTTTTTTAACCTTTTTTTTACATTTAACAGGTAAATTACTTGAACTGCAACCATTAAAAGTAAATTCCTCAGACAGATTAACAGATTATAGAGTCTAATAAGTATTTCAGTGCTCAAATGTTTGCAGATGTTACAAGGGACAAATAAGAATAGTACATTTAACATACAATGGGATCTTAAATGAATCTTAAATTACATTTTGTCAGAATAAAAAAGGTGTTTCAAAGCTAGTTACAGTAGCTCCTGTTTGACTTTTAAGATATTTTTAACCCTTTTTTTTTTTAATTGCATTAAAAATATGTAAATATTAATTTTATTTATTTATTTATTATTTTAAATATAGCCACATGTAGCATTTTTTTCGAGCAAGACAATCTTGTTAGTTTGTCAGTGTGAGATGTTTAATGGTCAAGAATAACCTATTGATTATGTAAACTAAATATAAACTAAAACATTTGTCTTAATGATAATGATTTAAATGAAGTAATTAAAGAAGTAGAAATTAAGATGCCACATGGAACGTGACTTCTGAATATATTTGTAACGAGGCGGGACTCGAGGTAAGATCCATCTGCAAGCTTTTATTAAACAATGTTCGTAGTAAAACAGGCAATGGTCAAACAGTGGCAAACAGGTATGGCAGAGAGCAGGCAGAATCGTAATCGAGGAACAGGCAATGGGTCAGGGCTGGCAGATAACAATCGTAAATCCAAAACAAAGCAAAAGGTCCAAAGGGCAGGCAGCAGAGAATAATACACAGGGAACAGACAGGATCAGAAACAGGCAGACAAACAAGAGTGATGAACGCTCAGAAATGTAACAAGAGTTAACAAGACCTCGCAAAGTATGACAGGAAGTGAGTGGCTTAAATAGTCCAGATAATGTGCTGCAGCTGGGTGTGGTGATTACTGATTGGTGAAGTGAGCTCAGGTGATTGCTGGGGAGGATTGTTGGAAATGTAGTTCGGGAATGACAGGGAACGTGAGAATATTAATGTTTCTTACGTTTTTTTAACAGGCCTAATTCAGCCTCACACAGGTGTTACCACATATTTTATTATATTTGGGGCTGGATAGATTGTGGTTTTGATTGTGGTTTTCACTAGATCGGTTCAAAGTGAAAAGAGCTTCAGGTTTTTGTACGACGTGTTTCATATTTTGTATCACTGGGCTCCAACTCTTAGAGCACAATAATAGAGAGCTGAATCTGACAGACGAACATCAGTAATAGTGAGTTCAGTGGATGTTTGTGATGTAGTCGACTGAAACCGATCATCAGAGGTGACATAATAAGCACTCGCTGATCGTGCATTTTTGAGTAATAAATATTGAGGTTCTTTGTTTGGATATTGTCTGTACCAGTAAAGCCAAACATACTGACTAGTTGTACTATATGAGCAGCTCATCTTGACAGTTTCTCTTTCTTTTGTGTTTTTCTCTTTCTCTTTATCTGGCTCAATGTTGTCTCCAGTCACCAAACCTGTGAACAATAAAAAGTGATTTTTGATTTGTGAAGGCAAGGTTGACAAAATGATATTGCAAGTATAATATACTTTAAAAAAAAAAAAGTTTGATGCTTTAGAATTGTAATTGTTTATGTACAGAATTTTATTAATTAATAATATACCTGTCCCCACAATGAGAATCAGTATGAAGCATGTGTCCATGTTGAATCAGATCAGATCAGTTCTCTGTTGAGGCTCTCAGTGCTTGAGCTGTAAGTCACTGCAGATCAGTCACAAACACACACAGGAACTTCCTCCTCACTGAACTTCCTGCTGCTGTTTGTGATTGTCATTTAACTGTGTTAGATAACTACACAATTTTTATTTTATTTTATTTATATTATTAAAGAAATTTATATAACATGCGACATGAGAAGCATGATAATTACCAGTACCAGTAGTGGCCAAAAGTGATGTCCAGCCAAGGACAACTGATATCCACAGCCTTTATTTAAATATTATTAAAAATGTGTTAAAGATTTTGTAAACATAATGCATTGTTGTGCTTGAAGTCTTATTTGTGATAACGCAATTAAACATGCCAAAATATCAGGACATATTTGGCCAGGTTGTCATACAAAGAAATTATGAACGCATACAAAAACAAAAGAAAAAAATATATTAAATTATATGTTGTAGTCAATGTTTGTTTGTTCAGATATTTTTGTTTTTCTATGCATTGTTTTGCATAAAATAAATCCTGTAGATGTAGTTTGCACTTTGGCAAATAATCAAACTAATCAAACTTGTTGTAATGGTTGCTGGCTGTAGAGAAGAGCACGATGATGGAGAGCAAAGGAATACTTAGGAGATCATAGGAGACAAACTTGGATAACAACCACGTTAGGCATTCACACAAACAATACTGCAGAAAGGAACAGACAAGACACAGGGCTTAAATAACAGGGATAATTAATGAGTTCACTAATATAACAACAGGTGAACGAAATCAGTAATTAAGGGAACAAATTCACACCTTATAATTAAAAGAAAATAACATTTTGATTTGCTACCTGTGATTTAGCCTCATTGGTTCTATTACTTTCTGACATAATACTGTAATTGTCAGTTACAGTTTCTTTCTATCTGTGTTCATCTCTGTCTCTGTGTTTCTCTCATTGTAACAGGTTTTTGTACAGTGTTCTTGTGTTTCCTGTGACTGTGGGCGTCAGAGCACAGTAATACAGAGCAGAGTCTGATACTGCAGCAGAGGAGATGATCAGATCCATGTGGATTTGTTCCTTTTTTTCAACTTTAACTGAGAATCTTGGATCTACATCAGACACCTCATCTTTTTTTGAATTTCCAAATGTGAGTACAAGAAATTCAGGTTTTGATCTTCCATACTGACGGTACCAGAGGAGATCATCTGAAGCTCCAGGGGAAAGACTGCAGGGTAATGTAACACTTGAACCCTCCTCAGAAACAACACATGTGTTGTTTGCCTTGATGACATTTCCAAATACAGCAGCTGAAAAAGAAAATATTTGTAAAAGTATACGTGTAACTTTTTACTGAGATGTTTTAAATAAAACACATTGTTATAAAATAACCAAATAAACACACACCTACTGAGACACAGAGCAGAATAACTGAATGAAGATTCATTGTTCAAGTGTTCACTCTGAGAAGAGTCAGACTGAATCGTTTCATCCACAGTCTCTTTCAGACACGATTAGATCATGTCAGATCTGTGAACTCTGAGTCCCTCCTCTCTGAGAACATTATAACATTATGTTCTGTAAGTTCAATTCTGTTGTTCATTGCTGCAGTTCCTAGTGAATGTCTGAGAACGCTGCCATCTTGTGGCATGATATACCTACACAATCCCCTGGTTTCACAGACAATGCCTAAGCTACTCCTAGACTAAAATGCATGTTTGAGCTGTTTTAACTGAGAGCAACTTGTACTGACATATCTTAAAGGTGCCCTAGAACCCTTTTTCACAAGATAATATAAGTCTAAGGTGTCCCCTGAATGTGTCTGTGAAGTTTCAGCTCAAAATACCCCATAGATGTTTTATTATTCAATTTTTTAACTGCCTATTTTGGGGCATAATTAAAAATGCACCAATTCTGTGCGTGTCCCCTTTTAAATGCTCGCAGCTCTATAATACATTGCATAAGCAAAGTTCACACAGCCAATATAACCCTCAAAATAGATCTTTACAAAGTGTTCGTCATGCAGCATATCAGATCATGTGAGTATAGTATTTATTTGGATGTTTACATTTGATTCTGAATGAGTTTGTTAGTAGCCTAGGCTGTGGCTAATGGGGCTAAAGCTAACATATTAATGATCCCGACTGTTGCGTCACAGTCGGTGTTATGTTGAGATTCGCCTGTTCTTCAGAGGTCTTTTGCAAAAATCAAATTTACCTAAGAAGGAGGAAACAATGATGTTTGAGACTCACTGTATGTCATTTCCATGTACTGAACACTAATTATTTAACCATGACGAGGTAAATTCAATGTTCAATTCTAGGGCACCTTTAAAATATGTCTCTCAAGATGCACACCAGTAATGTTTTATTCTAGGGCACATTTATAAAAGCTACTTAATACCCTAATTGAACTAAGGCATAATCCTGGCTTATTCTAAACCCTGTCTGTGAAACCGGGCCAATGTGTTACACATAATAATGCTTTGAAACGTAACTTTTGTATGGATTTGATATAATTAACATTATTAGAATACTTAATACACTATTCAATGTCACATTGATTTCACTTTTTATCTATTCACTTTTATCAGTTTTGCACCTCATTAGATATTTATCAAATTATTTACCTGTTCTACATAATGCATATTAATCACAGTTCTCTTAGTCTTTGTGCATCTTTCTTCTTTCACTAATTAAGATAAGGAAATGTTTTTGTACAGTGTTCTTGTGTTTCCTGTGACTGTGGGCATCAGAGCGCAGTAATACAGAGCAGAGTCTGATCCTGCAGCAGAGGAGATCATCAGATACACACGTTTGATCTCTTTTGAAGCTTTTGAAAACAGATGAAGATCAGGTTCAAATGTGGTTGAATATTCAGTAACATGAAGTAAAAATTCTGGTTTTCCTCTGAGATACTGACGATACCAGTGGAGAGTAACACTACTGCCACTAGTGAGACTGTAGTTACAGGAGAGAGTCACATTTTCACCCTCAAAATCATGATACAGTTGTACTGTATCACCAAAAGAAATTCCTGTAAAAAAGAAAAGGACACTAATTAATCAAACAATTAAACACACACACACACAGAGGCTGATACTGATTGGCTAAATATTTCTTACCCATGCAAAGTTGCAATATTATCCAGGTAAAGAAAAACATGTCTTCAGACAGACAGTGATGGCAAAAATAGTATTTGAATAACTGTTTGACTCTCTCACACTCTCAACAGTGTGAATCAGCTCCACCCACTGCTTGTAAACTGGGAATCCATTGGTTTTCTGCTGGTACCAGTAAAGATAAGGGTATTGGTCACTGGTGCTGTAAGTGCAGTGAAGTGTGACCACGTCATGTTCAGACGCTGTTTGAACTCTTGTTGGCTGATTAACAGAATCTTGTGTTCTGCACTCTGTCAGGAAATATAAAAGGAAAGAAACAAATCAGTTCCCATATGAAAAAAACCTGTATGGTTCATATACTGCAACCATATATCTTCCTTACTCAAATCGCCCATAATTACCTTATGTGTTTCATATAAGTCCAATACATGTCTTATACAAAATCAGACCGATTATGGCCACTTTCATACTAAAAAGCACACATACAACTTATAGGGGATTTTTGGGTCATATATGAAAACTGCATAAAGTCTTATATGATTTTTACATGACAACAGTATGCAATTGTGTATGATTTTAGTAGAAAATATATAAAATTCATATACAAATCATTTAAAGTCCTTAGAAAGAATCATATGCTAGTCATATTTGATTTTTATACATTTTGTATAATTTGTTTATATGTATTTCATACAAATTTAATATGTTTTTAACAGAGAAATGGTGTGTCTACTCTTAAAACTTTATATGTTTCCACCTAATTCCATATATTACAGCATTAATATCACTATATGTCTACATATAATTTTCATACATGTTTTCAGTCAATATTTCAATAGCTCAGCATGTACTAATCATATATGATTTCAGTCAATAACTCACAAATTTGCGGTGAAAGAAATTTTATTTTAACACAAAGTAACAAAATCAAATTATACTCCACAATCATTTAGAATTGAGTCATTTAGAACTTGTTTGCAAACTGAACTTTGCTCAGGAACAAAAAAAAAAACACACAACAAAAAACAACACCAAAATACCTTTAACACACTGCTATGGCCATCAATTCTCAAATAGCATTAAGGTTTCTGGATGTTTTTGTATTTTATTCTTCATTCTAATTTCGGTAAGTTTGGCATTTATGGTTGCACCGATGCTGGAGGGCACCACATGAGGCCACTTTTGCAGCGTTGCTCCTGTGAGACAAACAAATAAAAGGCAAAACATTGCTGTTGTTAGGAAAGTGGCCCACAGTCCTTGACTACATATCAAGTTAGATAAATCAACAGTAGCATGAGGGTGGTCCAGTGTTTAGAATCAGAAAGTTGTGAGTTTGACAGGGACTGCCACTATTGTGGCCCCTTGTGTCGTTACACAAACGTAAGTAAGTTTGTTAATTTTTAATAAACAAATTAAGATATTTTTGATGAGATCTGAGGGTATCTGATCCACACATAGGTAGCAACGTCATTGCACTTCCTTTGACATCCAGAAAGGTAGTTAAAAACATGTTTAAAATAGTGACTTCAGTTGTTCAACCTTGATGTTATGAAGAGACAAGAATACTTTTGGTGTGCAAACACAAAAAAATAATGACTTTATTCAGCAATTTGAACCGTTGTCATACATAGTGAACTCAGTGCAGGCTTCGTTGTTTACATCCGAATGCCAACTCAGTATTGGTCGAAACTGAATGTGATCAGCATGACGCATGCATGTGATATTTGCATGTTTACATGCAAACAATGAGTTTACTACGTCTGAAAAAGGTTTAAATTGTTGAATAGTCATTAATTTTTTTATTTTTTAAAAATTTTGAACTACCTTACGTTTTTCTATCTTTCTGGACATCAAAAGGTGCAATGACGTTGCTGTGGTGATAAAGGTGCTTACGTTGTTTAGATCAGATACCCTAGAATTTTATCTGAAAAAAATCCTTAATTTGTGTTCTGAAGATGAACGAATATCTTAGAGGTGTGGAAGGACTTGAGGGTGAGTAATAACTGACATTATCATATTTGGGTGATCTAACCCTTTAACCTAAACTTACTCCCAGTAGTTCACTTTGTATATAATAATAATATTAATAATAACAACAACATTAGGGTTTCAGCACTTCATGCTAAAAATACCCTATAGTGTAACAGTATATAATATGTATCAAAGATATTCACTCTAAATTATTACAATACTCTGTACTACAATAGTACAATACAATAAAACTGGTTTGAAACTTACTGTAGATGGCTTCCACTTTCATTTTGTCAAGAGCCTTGCGTTGTGGCCCAGAATCCCTGGATGTTCCTCGAAGATTGCTTACAAGGAGCACATCAATTGGGAACACTGCTGTCAGGAGTGTTCTCACAAAACAGGAGGCGGAGTTCGCATTCTGGGCCACGGCCCAAGCCAGTCTGTCAATGAATACATTAGATCCAGGAGAGATTTCCACCTGTTTTTAGGAAGATTAGGAAAACATTTATTATGCGGTATTGTACTTTATATATATTATGCAGTAGTTTTATATAGATAGCCTACTGATTAACACTTTTTTTCTTTGAAAACTGCAGTCTTCACTGACTAGATAAACCAGTACACTACCTGTTCTGTGGATGCTGCTTTCGGTGGGGAGGGCTCTGCAATACTCTTTGGCAAACCCTGTCCACCTTCCAAGTCAGAGCTGCCTGACGACATTGAGGAACACTGAGACTTCAGGGCCATCTTTACCTCATTTATGAGATTTGGTAGTTCTAGCAACAAAAATATAACAAAATAACATAAAATAAAGCAATCTCTTATACCTATTTACCAACTTGACTATCTCATATGTGTACATATGGTCATGCAAGCTGATGAATTCAAAACGTTAATGATGCATTTTTTTAAAAAAATCATGCAATACCAAATGTTACAGAGGTTGGATAAGTTTCAGGTCTCTTGTAATATACTTGACAATGACGTAATTGCCAATAATTAATATGATTACCAATTATTAAATTTTTTGAACCAAGTTAAATACTAGGTTAAATAATAACATTGAAACAGAATGGCAGTTCAACAATAATTTAAATGTTTGAAGAGCAAAGACAGTAAAAACAAAGTAAACCAATAGATTTTCATAGCTTTTACCAATTTGTTTTTACTGATGTTTTATAGCTGTTTACGGATTCACCTCAACAGTAAAACAACTAATACATGCCTCTAATGAGCATTTCTCTTAATTTTTCATTGTCATTTCTCAGTGTTTCGTTTTCCTCCTCAACTTCTTTCAGCTTCTTCTGAATCTCAGTCAACTTTGTGCCTTGATACTGATCAACAACCGCTCGAGCAACATTTTGCTGTGGTTTGAGAATCAGTCTCCTTTTTCTTTGGGTCTGTCATGGAACAAGAAACAAGAGATGGAGATGTAAATGTAAACAGACTGACATAAAATGACTTTACAGCATAGGATGCTACATGAGAGAATCTGAAGACACTGGCGTACAGCACATCGGTAAGCTTATGAACTTGCAGCAAAACGTGCCTCTGCTCCGCTTTAATTTTTTTTTTAGCAATAGCAGGTTTCTTCAAGGTTCCATTAGAACCTTGTTATATTAAACTTCTTAATTTAATAAATTTTAGTATTGTACCATAGGCTATATATATATATATATATATGTATATGTATATATATATATTTTTTTTTTTTCTTTACTGAAAAAGAAAATATTAGATTAGTCAAAAACCTAAACTGATAATGAAAATAAATTCGGTTAATCAATTGATTCAATTGTATTAGTTTAAAAATAAAGCATTTAAAAGATAACTATATAAGGAAGTTATATTTAAACATTTTAATAAAATTTTTCCTACTCCAACTTGTTGGTTTGAATGATGGCTGTAATAACTTCTCATGACAGATTTATTTAAATGTACATTAATGAAGACAGGTTAAGTCAATATATAATGAATATACAGTATATTTAGCAAAATGCTAGATCGTCCAGCCCTACTCTCAATTCAGACTTTTTTCCCCCTCAGAATGGCATGATATATATATTGTGAGATAAAAACAATTCTGAGAGACGTCATATAGGATAGGGCCCCCCACGCACCGTAGGGTGTGCTGTACGCCCATGCCTGAAGGGTAAGCTAGTAACTGTGACGTCATTAAAGAAGGAAGTAGAGGGATGTAGTCCAAACTGGCCGTTCGATGTATGCGACTTCTGTTAAATAAAATATCTTGCTTGGCATTGAACTTTGAGCTTTAAAATTTTACAGATTTTATTTATACTATAACAACAACATTACACACTAACTAAAGTTTGAAACATGGGATCACAAAGAACGGGACCTTTAAACAAAAACATTAATGCTCTTTTACTGCTACAAACCTTATTTTGTATATATATATATATATATATATATATATATATATATATATATATATACATAAACATTTAATAAATAAATTACAAAACAAAAAAAGAACTTAATCGATGAAGTAGATTACTACACAAATTACATATGGGTTGCTAAGTTTTTGATTACTAGTTAATTTTTGCTTATTTATCACATGAAATTTGGATCCTTCAAATGTTTAATCAACTTTAAATAATGGCTAATATGACCTTACTACATGTTAAGTAATACTTCAAAAGTATTATCGTCATGTAAAGTAAATTGTGTTTGATTATATCCATTAAAATTTGCCCCCGGTTCCACAAATAAGGCTTAAGCGTAGAAAGTAACTTGCAAGTTAACTGAAAGTAACTTGCACTGACATATCTTAAAATATGTCAGTGCCATTGTTCTGTCTCAAGATGCACACCAGTAATTTTTCTCTTACTAATGTTTATAAAAGCTACTTAAATGCCCTCACTGAACGAAGGCCTAATCCTGTCTGTGAAACCGGGTCTTAGTGTCAGAGGAACACAAACAGTCTTACCGGTGTATTGTCAACATCAGTTTAATCTGAATCTGTATATCTCGATGGTGGGACTGAGGCCCGTTTCTTAGGCAGTGGCTTGTCCCTTTGATCAGACTCCAACTGCAACTCAAATTCTTTAATCTTAGCAGTAGTATGAAATCTATTGCCTGAAAAATGATTTAAAGAGAGAGAAATCAGATTAAGGCACTTTAAAGCAAATTAAACAATATTTTAAATTTAGTGCATTTAATAATTCTTGTGCCTATTATTGTGTAATGGTAGTTACACAACTGCCAAAATTACATACCACAACAACAGCTTAACATTATTTATTGGACCTGACAAAATATTTAAATATATATATATATTAAAATAAAATTTATTAGATAGGTCTACTTACTGCTCACAAACTTTACGGAGGCAGCATACACTGGCCAGCCATGTTTTGGCTTTTTTCCTTTCTGCCACTCCACAGCAGCTGAATAGTCATTCAGCGGAAATCCATCTTCATTCATCTTGGTATCATCATACCTACGTATTGCATCAGTTTTAACTTCACTAAACATTCCTGCATCCTCCCCACTGACCCACTGCACCACAGCAAACTTTCTCATCACACCTGGGGAATCAAAAGAAGGCTTTTAGATAAACTTGATTACAGCATTTAAGGATGTTTCATTAGATTTCCCATGTGAAGTTCATATTTGGATGTCTTGAGAGTATGACTGTAGCACCATGGACTTTTACATTGTAATAACAGTTAATGCTAGGCATAAAATGTGTAAACAGCATGCAAGTTAGCTTTAGAGCTGTTTTTAGATCAGTAACGTTACAATATATAATTAGGACTGTCGATTTAACTACATAATCTGATTAATTACTTACGAAAAATAACGCGATTACAATATTTTAATAACGTACCCGCCCCAGACTTAGGCCTACATGGCTTCACAGCCCTATAGATACTAGCCTACTTGAAAAATAAATCCTAATGTTTGGTATACCAATACAGCATAGAAGAATACAACACAAAAAAGAAAAAAAAATAGAATAAAATAAAATAATCCAGCTAACGTTACCTATAAATACACAAAGCAAGGGCTATGTCAAAATTATTGCAGAGAATTCCTGGATAAGGCTCAAGTTACAGTTGCTAGCAAGTTAATTGCAACTCGTTGTCTATAAACGGATCAACTAACTTTACTTTGCTTAAAAACTGCTAAATGAAAAAAATGCGAATGAACACCAATGCCTCGGAAATCATTACAACAAGTGATAATTATTCCTACCTTAGTCTCTGGTGACGTTAGAGAAGAAATCCACGTTTATGCAATGAGCTGTTGAAAAAGCAACGTCCCGTTTTACCGCTCTCTGGGTGACTGTTCAAATGTGATCTGGATTTTCATTGGATCCCGCCAAGCAGTTAAAATATTAACCAATCGGCATAGTTTTTTTTTTTATCATGGATCCATCCTTTTTAATATTCCTACATGTTGGTGATTGTTCGGAAAAAGTATGTAGATTCAGAATGTCGAAAAGAAAATCGTATTGCTTTCAAAATTGCCACGGAGAAGAAAGAAAGATTCCCCTTCGTACTCGGACCAGGTGGAAAAAAAGGTAAACAAAAGGATTGTTTTATTCATTTTTTTTAGTGGCGGGTGTTCTTAAAGGCAGTGTCTGTAAATATTATGCAGCCTTTGTGGCCTAATAATTGTATGTATTTTATGTCATGATAAAATTGTCCCTTGTGGTTGTATTGTTTCATAGCTGTGCATTGTTGTTTATGGTCAGGAATATCTGTTATGAACAGGATAACATTGCTATAAATATACATAACATCTGTGATAGCTGGTAAAGTTTATGCCTTCACAACCTATGGAGATGGCTTCTCAGAAAAAGTAATGTTCTACCAATAAAAGACACCAATATAAATCTAAGCAATAAAAATCTAAGGTTGAGAACTGCTGATCTAAACTAATTATAAAGTAGTCTAGAGTTGTGAAGCTGTCTCTAACATAATGTTGCTTCTCAAACTGTATAGGAAAATTGCAAAATATCTACGTGACTTGGAAGGGGAAACTTGTGCCACTAATGATGTAAGTACTACGCTATAAAATAAATAAAAAAAAATACAAAGGAAAAGTTAGAAGATAATTCAAAAATTGTGGCGAGTATTGTACATTGATGTGATAAAATGCAAGTTTTGTTCAGCACAATAACATTGAAGGATTTCTTATCTTTTGAAAAGAAACTAGTCAACTTTAATGGACTGTTCTATTGTCTTTCTCTTTTGTATATTTCCTTTTGCCCTGACTTAGGAGGATGTTTCACACTCACCAAAGGGGACTGAAGAATCCACCCCCACCGATGTAGGCATCCAGGTAGACATGTTTAGAGTAAATGGTATTATTCTGTTAAAATAGGCCTATTGTTTTTTTTCTTTTACATAATTGAATAATGTATTCGTCTCTTTTAGGACGATGTACTATTACAACCAGAGACCATTAGAGAGTCACCATCCATAGAAAAACAGGTGAAATGTTTTATTTAACTGTCCTCTAGCTATCAGTATTTGGATACTGAGGATTATCAAAGCCCATTCTTTTGATTTTTATGAACTGATGTATTGTCTTCTTTTAGGATATGTCATACCTCACAGAAAGTGAAGAACAGTCACAATCACCGGACACTAATGTGAGATTTCTTCATTTGAAAAGAACCAACTCTTAATACTTGAAACTGTATTTCTTAAATAACATTCTCCTTGACATTTATTTTTTCATTTTGTGCCCTCATCAAGGTCCTTCTACCTATGATGACAGGGCAGCCTATACCCATAGAACAACAGGTAAAAATAAGTTTTAGAGGTTTTAGTTTATGAAAATTATATTGTAAACATTAGTTTATATAAAATATATATTTAACAAAACATTTTGTAATCAAACTGCTAGAAAATCAAAGCCATAAATTTAAACAAACTGTGTTTCAAATATAAGGTTGATAGCTCAAAAAAATTACTTTCAGTAATATATTTTGTTTGGGCACCAAGTTCTCCCTATGTCATCAAAGCTCCACTGGTTCACACAGTAGTGTTTTTCTCTCTCAAATATTACACATACACACACACACGATTTTTATAATTACAAACATACAAACCACACTTTAACATCCATACTAACACACCCACACAATTATATTAGCATCATTTATCCATTTGGCTCTATAATATGCAGAAGCAGAAAACAGGAATAAAGTGAGTATCTGTTTTATAGACAACGGTACCATCTGGTAAAAAATAGTCAAGTTATATTTTTAAGCCTGGCCAAAACTATTTTATGTCCCTAAAGTGCAAAATATATTTATTAAAGGAAATAAATGTGAAATTAAAAAAAAAAAAAATGAAAAAGACAAAAATGTCCATAAGGACACACAAAGGTTAAAAAGTATTGTTCTTTTTAGGATTACAGCCCAATGTCACATTCACCAGAGACTGCGGAAGAGGGGACCTCATCAGAAGTACAGGTAAAAAATAAATGTACCCCAAACTATATGTAAATCAGGATTGTTGTAGATAATTTTGCTTTACATTGTTTTATGTTTGTGTATAAAAATTGTCCCTAAATAGATATGTGAATTTTAGATCAGATGCTTAAATCAGTATGTAACATAATGCATTGTTGATGAGTTTAAAAATATCAACATAGGAATATCAACATTTAACCTAACAAATTTCTTCTGGTATACACTTTGCTTATGATCACTAATTTGATTCTTTCCCTCTTGTGACAGAATAGCAAACAATCAAACCATGCCTCTTCAGGTCCCTCAAATGACCATGTCACAGATGCCAGTTGGTTGAACATCCTCGCATTTTCCGTGAAGCACAATGTAACAGGGGCTTTAATGGAGGACCTGCTGAAGCTGTTAAGGTTATGTAGTGGGGATACTGGAGGCATCCCACGTAGCAAGTACATGTTAGAAATGGCTTTTAAAGACTTTGTAGACAAACCGGAATACCATCATTATTGTGGTGTTTGCAGCTCTTACATTGGCCTTTCAATGTCAAAGGACAGTGAATTAAAATGTCAGATTTGCTCAGCAACCCAAACTGTGAGACAAAGTTTAGAGTTGGGTCAGTTTTTTATTTGTATACCTTTGAGGGATCAAGTTAAAGTTCTTTTGGAGAATGAACCTCTTACAAATAATTACAATGACCAACACAGAGATGGAATAACAGATATTTCTGATGGGAAGTTGTACAAAGATCTGAAATCAGTTAGCGATTCTTTCGTTTCCCTGTCATTCAATTGTGATGGAGTGCCTGTGTTTCAGTCATCTAAATTCAGCATCTGGCCATTACTATGCTCTGTTAATGAAGTACCCCCAGAGAAAAGAGATGAAAATGTCATACTATGTGCATTGTGGTTTGGGTCATCTAAACCAGTAATGACTAGCTTCCTCAAACCTTTTGTGGAGGAATGCAAAACTCTTGGACAAACAGGTCTTCAGTGGCAGGATCCAGTAGATCAGTCAGTCAAAACAGCAAAGGTTTATGCATTATGTGCCATATGTGATGCTGTTGCACGACCTTTACTGCAAAATTTCAAACAGTTTAATGGAGAGTATGGGTGTGGGCACTGTCTTCATCCAGGTGTTCAAGTGAAAAAAGGCAATGGGACTGTGCGAGTGTATCCTAGTTTGGAGGAGATGCCAGACCTTAGAGATCATGACACAACTGTGCAAATAGGTGAGATTGCCCAAAATACTGAACAGAGGATTTTGGGCATAAAAGGGACATCTCCAATTGTGGACTTGCCCTATTTTGACCTGATCAATGGCATGGTCCCTGATTACATGCACTGTGTGTTGCTTGGGGTTTGCCGGCAAATAGCCTCTTTATGGTTTGATTCCAAGAGCTACAGAAAGCCATGGTATATTGGCTTGAACACTGCAAAAGTGGATGGAAATCTTTTGGCTATCAAACCTCCAAGCATTTTTTCCCGAACTCCACGGTCTATTGTTGAGCGAAGGTTTTGGAAAGCTCATGAATGGCAGAATTGGCTTTTATATTACAGTTTGCCTGTCCTGAAAGGGATACTTCCAAACAAGTATCTTTGCCACTGGGCTTTACTTGTGGAGGGTGTGAGCATTTTGCTAGGTTCAGACATTAGCCAAGAGGATATTGACCATGCTCATGAGGCTCTTGAGCTTTATGTAAAATCAGTCCATTCTTTGTATGGCGAAGATCAGGTGACCTACAATGTGCATTTACTCCTGCATTTGACTAAGAGTGTTGAACATTTGGGTCCTCTCTGGGCACAGTCTGCTTTCATGTTTGAGAGCTATAATGGCTACTTGCTCAATCAAGTCAAAAGCAGTAATGCAGTGCCTCAGCAGCTTTGCAAGAGAGTAGCATGGTCTCGGGCATTGCCACGCATAGCTAAGGCCTGCTCATGTAATGATGTCTCACCTGAAATGAAATCATTCTACACAGACATGACCTCCACTGAACATCATGTAAGGAACTATGCTAGATATGACAAGGTGACTGCACTTGGACTGCCAAAGATTAGGCCAGTGTCTGAAAAAGATATAAATGCATTGCATGCACTGATAGATGTACCCGGGACCTCTATTGGCAGGTACTATAACAGAATGGTTGTCAATGGAGAGGTCATTCACAGCCAAACATACACAAAGACAAAGAAAAGGAACAACTCTGTTGTGATATTGAAAGATGGCAGTATTTTCAAAGTTTCGTACTTTCTCTGTGTCAGTGATAGCCAACATCATCTATATGCAGTTGGCAAATTTGGAAATTGTACAGTGCAGAAGCTGGTTCGAGGATGTACTGTCAAAACATCACTGACCTTTATGAGGACTGTTCATTTTCCCACAGGATTTGAAAGAGCAGTTGACAGCAATGACATTGTCACGGTCTGTATTTACATTAATTGTGAACAGTCTGGGCCTGTTGTTTGGAACAAATAATAACATATTATTGTAAATGAACAAAGTGAGTTGTGTTTCTAAAACAGTGACTAAAATGTTGAAAATTAAAATTTGAAAACTGGCTGAAAACATTTTACAGAAAGCCATTGTTATGACATGAACTATATGGTGGTGATGTGCATGAATCACATTGACATTTTGGAAAGTTTTATGTTTGTAGTTGCAAAGATAACTGTTGTCACAAAATAAATAATTTTGTAATTAAAATGTGTATGTGCTGTGTGTGTGTGTGTGTGTGTGTGTGTGTGGGCTGACATATATTACATTGTGGGGACCAATTGTGGCCCCACGATGTAATAAAAACCTGAGATCACCTACATTGTGGGGTCCAGCCAGCGGTCCCCACGAGGGAAATGGATTAATAAACATACTAAAAGATGTTTTTTTGAAAATGTAAAAATGCAGAATGTTTCCTGTGATGGGTAGGTTTAGGGATAGGGGTAGTGTAGGGGGATAGAAAATACGGTTTGTACAGTATAAAAACCATTACGCCTATGGAGAGTCCCCACTAAGATAGGTACGCCTGTTTGTGTGTGTACTTTATCCTCCAGGTTTGTTCTGTCCACATATGGGGACATTATATTTTAGTGAGTTCCTCTGACACCATAAATGTCACAGTCTTGATGTCCTGTAAAGAGCACATTCAGGGCTTTTCAGAGATACCAAATGTTTGGAGGTTTCACCAGTGCAAAAACTTCTCCTTTGATTTTAAAAATGACTTAATGATCAAATGTATCACTTTTATGTAAACATGATAATATTGTTTATTTATCATTTAAATGTGAATAATTTTTAAATTGTTACAGATCAACATCTCAGGAAAATGTTATGGGGTTTCTAATCAAAATATGACTTTCTGTTACAAAACCATGTTTATCAGGCATTTTAGGAGACACGTGATTAGAGAAAGAAATTATGTATCAATATTCCTATTAAATAATACATATCAATGAGAAAATGTTGGGGAAAACCCATGTATGGACATTTTACCCATATATTGCATAAAGTAAAATGGTGTACCAATTCATTCCATTATATCTTTAATAAAATAGTTTAAAGATGATTCTTAACTAAGTGTGGTTAAAAAACAACAACATTGTTTTGCCATTTCATGTCATTTTAGGCCTGGTGTCCACTTACGAGAGAGCCATCTCCCCACCCCCAGTACAGCTTTACACTGATTGATAAACTTTACACTGTTTTATACATGTTAAGAGATATGGTGGACATTCATATGAAATTAGCATTATTTCCCTATGTTTTTGCAACATAAAAATATATAAGGCTTTAGTTGTATGTATGACATATATGACTGAAAATACATTAATATTATGCAATTTGTATATGTGGTTTTTGCAGCACATATGTTCCTTACAATAATCTCTTGAAACATATTAGAAACACATATGTTTTAAACAAAACTTTTCCATATGGGTTTTCATATATCAATATCTAAGGATACAGTTTTGATACATTTAACAGTTAAGTTACTTACCAAGTACTGCAGCCATTGAAAGTAAATTCCTCCATCAGATCAACATGTTTATGTTCAGCACATGTTACACACGGAGTCCACGCGTGTGTTTTTATGAAGATATAAGGTCTGTTTATTTCAAGAACACTTGCAACAACGAGTTACAAACAGGGGAAACCACATAAAACAATGCATGCTCATCTCTCCGTCTCGCGATCTTTTTTCGTTTTTTTTTCAGTCTCGCGAGTCTACCAATCTGCCTTCTACAAATCTCGTCTGCAAAGCTTCAGCTTAAAAGTCACAGACATTATACATACAAACATACTATTGTGCAGATAGAGAATGAAAATAACAGAACCGTTAAATATACCTCACAAGACCTAACAGAATGCAGAAAAATTAAATAACTGTGTAATGTAAATTAATTGTTTAAATACAATAAAATTAAATCCAACAATACTAGAGATCAAACAAACTCGAGTGGGGGGTAGGACTTAACCCTTACACTCTCCCCTCCAAAAATGATGTCGTCCCGACATCCCCTGTCTTATCATCATGTCCAAGACATCTATAAGTCGTTGAGCTACAGGAGTCAGCTATAGTAAATACTATTTAAGGATTCAATGAAGGCTTAGGCCCAAAATCACATTAACAAACACCTCCCATGTTATTGCAATGTTTCTGTAGCTGACATCATTGTGCACCATGAAAGCAACTACATTCCCCATTATTAATACGGACGCTGTATCCTTCTGCAGGTCTCTTGTACCATCAGCCCAAACATGACCTAAGAGACACAACACCGGCTTCGGATTCTTGTCATCACAGTTTACAGTCCCCCATTTCCATTTTTACCGGCCTGTCATTATCATATCTGATTGAACAGGGTCAATGGAAAATACAACTTATCTATAACAACAATGTATATGTAACTTAAAATGTGTTATACATTAAATAAATGTCAATCTTTTAACTAATCAGTGTCTGTGCTTTTTTTTCCTGTCTGCATGTGTTTATCTTTTCTGTATTTGTGTATGCCTGTGCGTGTATATGAGTCTATAATATGTACTATTCTAATGTGGGTTCTCCTAGTGTATGGTAAGTAAATGTCTGTTTGTGTTTTCGTTTTCTCAAAGGATATAGTCTCTGTGGTAGTGCAGGTTCTGGCCTGTGGATTCCGCTTCCATCCCGCTCAGGGGTGGCTCCATCATCAGGTTCAGTACTCCATCGAACTGGTTCTTTTCCAAGTATCGCCAGTCCCTCTGCCTCTGAAGACTCCACTTCCCCATTTCCACACCTTGTCATCACTTCCTCAACATTCTGTGGAACCACCTCTTCCATGTCACACTCCACCATCTCCATGGATAGGCCATCCTCTTTTGCAGACTCCTGTGTCACTTGTGGACAGAATTCTTCAGCCTCCGGCTGCAGCTGCTCTTTCCGCTGGCCAGGTTTGAAAGGTCTGCAAAATCCTATCCATTCACTCTCATCCTCAGAGCTACTTTCCCTGGCTTGCTGTTCAGAATTTGATTTGCTGTGTTTTCCTTTTACCATCTTTCTCAGAGTTGCTGTGGTTTGTTCTACTGGCAGGAATTCGCAAGGCAGGAGCATGTTACGGTGAAGGACTCTGACTCGTCCTTGTCCAGTTTCAGGTTGCACCTCATAGACTGGACACTCTGATCTCTTTTTCTGGACCACATGGACCTGTTCCTCCCAATATGATCGAATTTTTCCTGGGCCCCCTCTTTCGCTCATGTTCCTAACCAGAACTCTACAGCCAGGCTGTAACTCCGCTCCATGGGTCTTTCTGTCGTACCTGTCCTTGGATCTCCCGCTTTCCATGCGCGCCGATTCTGAAGCCAGCTTATATGCCTGATCCATTCGCTTTCTCCAACTTTCTGCATACTCTTGATGAGATGAGGACTGGTCTCTGGGGCTGAGGTTGAACATGACATCAATAGGGAGCCTAGGATGACGTCCAAACAGCAGGAAGTAAGGAGCAAATCCTGTTGCCTCATTGCGTGTGCAATTATATGCATGCACTACTTGTGCCAGGGAGTTCTTCCAATCCATCTTTTCCCTGTCAGTCAGATTCCGCAACATAGACAAGAGCGTCCTATTAAATCACTCCACCTGTCCGTTCCCCTGTGGGTGGTAGGGTGACGTTCTGGAGCCTTTAATACCACTGTGCTGCTGGAGCTGTGCGAACAACTGGTTGTCAAACTCCTTCCCCTGGTCATGGTGCAATCTTGTGGGGAAACCAAATTTCAAAACAAAATCCCCAAAGATCTTTTGCGCTGCTGTCTTAGCTGACTTGTTGAGGCATGCATACGCTTGAGCAAAGCGAGTAAAATGGTCCATGATGACCAAAATATATTCATACCCGCCTTTGCATCTCTCCAAATGAAGAAAGTCAACCGAAACCAGTTCAAAGGGGTGTGTTGTTTCAATATTGGTGAGTGGTGCTCGGTTTGGCTTGTTGGGGTGTTTTGTCTTGAGACAGCGACATACTCGTAAGACATGATGTTCAATGTCCCTCTGCATATGTGGCCAGTAAAATCTGTCTCTCATTAGGTGGAGCGTCCGCTCTACACCGAGATGACCCATATTTTCGTGCAACTCTTTGAAGGCCAAGCCATGGAACTTTTTGGGAAGCACCAGCTGTGACAAGGTTGCTGTTTTCCTGTAAAGGATTCCATGCTCATCCAGGAACAACCTTTTTCTCTCCCGCATCAGTACTGCCCGGCCATCATGACCACTCCACTCTCTGTCTCTACACCATCGGTTTGTTCTTACACAGTTCAACACAGGGCTGATCACTGGACCCTGTTCCTGAGCCTGCCTCAGCAATCCTCTGTCAAAGTTCAACCGGTTATCCTCTTCTTCAACTAGTGCTGTCTCTATTGTCGCTGGACACATCCACGGAGTGTGCTCTTTTGACTGAATACTGAGAGCCTTTGTCACACAGCTGATAACATCTGGACTCACTTCTACCAAACACTTCTGCATATATTCCTCCATCCCCAGCGGCATGCGTGACAAACCATCCGCATCAGTGTTGGTTTTCCCTGGACGATACTTAATTGTGAAATTAAAATCAGCCAGCTCTGCAACCCAGCGATGTGTAGTGGCATTTAGTTTAGCTGTCGTGAGCACATATGTTAAAGGGTTGTTGTCAGTGTAGACAACAAAAGAAGGAGTATAGTAGAGGTAATCTCTGAAGCGTTCACATATTGCCCACTTCATGGCCAAGAATTCAAGCTTTCCTGAAAGCAGATGATAGTTCTTTTCTGCGGCAGTTAGAGTTCTGGACCCGTAAGCAATTACCCGAAGCTTGCCTTCCTGTCTTTGATATAACACTGATCCCAGCCCTTCTTGGGATGCGTCACAGTGGAGGATGAATGACTCATCAAACTTTGGGTAACCCAAAACAGGAGGTATTGTGAGAAGATCGATCAACTGGCAGATCACCTCCTGGTGCTTTGGCATCCAGACAATGGGATGGGTTGAGGGGAGCTGTCCGTGGCTATTTCCTTTCTTAGCAGTTTTCTTTCCCCTTTTAGGAGCTGTCTGACCTGCACCCTTTTCTAGGCTCAGAAGGTCGTAGAGAGGGGTAGCTATTCTGGAGAAATTTGGTATGTATGAGCGGTAGTATGATATAAATCACAGCAACTTCCGAAGGTCCCCTACTGTTGCTGGTTTCCGCTTTCGCAAGGCCTGAACAGGTGCTAGGTCTGCAGGGTCCATTGTATGACCATCTTTGGAAACAAGCTTTCCCAGGTACCTTACACGATTCTTAAAGACTTCACATTTTCTTGCTGTCAGTTTAATTCCATGTTGTTGATAGCGCTGCAAGATTTTCCGCAAGTCTCTGAGGTGGTCTTCAAAGGTTTTGCTGTGAACTAGATTGTCATCCAAATATGGCTGGCATATTTCATCTCTCAGCCCTATTAGACATTCCTCCATGCAGCGTTGGAACTCTGCTGGTGCTGAAGACAGGCCAAATGGAATGCGGACCCATTCATAGAGCCCCCAAGGTGTAATAAAAGCTGTCAATGGTCGGCTATTTTCCTCCAAAAATCCTTGGTGGTAAGCTTTCCCTTGGTCTAAGATGGAAAACCAAGCACTTCCACTGAGACTGTCCAGCATGTCTTGAATGCGGGGAATTGGATGGCGGTCTGGGATAGATTTCTGGTTCAGTTCGCGATAGTCACAACACAATCACAGACTCCCATCTTTCTTCCGCACACATACAATGGGCGAAGAATATGCAGACCTTGATTTTGTAATCCAGCCACGGTTCAAGAGATCTTCTAGGTATTCTTTGACTTCCTTATGAAGTGGTTTTGGTACCGACATGTATGTTCGTCTCACTGGTGTTGTGTCTTTCAGCCTGATTTTCAACTCCAATGATGGGATACAGCCCACGTCGTCATCATTTCTGGAGAAAGCAGCACATTCCTCCCTCAGCAATTTCCTTACCTCCTCCTGCTGTTGAGGCAACAAATGACCCACAGGGACAGGTGGATCCCATCGGTCTCCATCAGGCCGCCCCATGTACTCTGAAACCACTTCTTTTGCCGTTCCAGCTTTCTCGACTCCAGGGGTTTCCTTACTAATGACCTCTTCCAAATCCACAGGTTTTGCAGCAGCAGGGTAAACAGCTTTTACACTCTGTACATGGCCTAACACTGTGCGTGGCCGAAGTGTAATATCATGACATGTGTCATTACTTACTGGGATGAAGACTTTTGATCGGGTACCCTTCTGGAGCTTGACCACATTCTCGGTGACGGCTAGTCCCTCAGGCCAGTCAGGACTATCGACTGGAACAAACAGCATTTCCTGTTTACCTGTTAGAGGAATGGTACGCACTGAACACTTAACTACTTTTGTCTCACCAGGCAGAATTTTTGTTCTTTGTCTGCTCCCTTTCACAGTTCCCTCGCTAGAGTTTGAGTCACCCTGCTGAACCAATCGCATAAGCCCCTCTGCTCTCTTGCAATCTACTGAGAAAGCTGCAGTCAACGTTTTAACAATAGCTTGAGTTGGTTGTTCTTTCTCCTGGTGTAGAAGATGTTCAATAACATTATATCCAATGATTGGCTCTTCTGCCACACCCGATGTTTTTGCTACCAGCAATGGCACAAGGAGCTCTGTGTTGGATACGCCAGAGGGCTCAAGCTGGAACTTTACTTCAATCCATCCGCTGAAAGGGATGTCCGTCTGATTTACAGCCTTTCCAGTCAATGTACCTGGTCCTAGTATCTCCTCTGTGTCTCTTACTTTTGTGTGAGGTAGATGTTCTTTGCGCCACTTTTCATTGATCAGGCAGGCATGTGAGCCCGTATCCCATAATACTTGTGTTGGGACACCATCCAGGTAGCAATTGACAGTACATTTCTTTCCTATCAGGTTCAGCAGTTGAGCTTTACGCTTCGGGGAAAGGTGGGCTGCATAGATGGACCCCTCCAGCCTGTCTGCACTTGCAGAGTGCTGCTGTACATTTTCTTGCTGTGCAAGATGACTTGCGTTGTTACAGAGCAGCTCACTGGTGTTATCACACAAACCACATTGTCTCTGACTCTGGGTGTAAAGTGCTGTTGGATCCACTGCCATTACTTGATCTACATTCACTGTATGCCGTGGGGCCCTACAGCCTTTTGAAAAGTGTCCCGGCTGACCACATTTAAAACAGTGATTGCATTGCTCACTGTTGCTACTGTCTTGACATGACTTACATATTTTCTTGGAGGGTGGGCGGCCATGGCGGAAGGCTGGTTGTGATTCACGGATGCTGTTTTTAATTTCTGTTATCTCGTCCTTCAACTGTTTGACAAGTTCAAACAATTCAGTCTCACGTTTGGATGTGTAGCTCTGGACCCTCTGTTCTTTCCCTCTTGCTGTTGCACCCTCTGTGAATTTTTGTCCATTTGCTGCTTCTCCTGGTCTTTGTAGTACCTGTATATCAGCCTGGAGCTCATTTACTTTAGTCACTTTTGTATATGTATTTTTCTTTTGTTTCTGTAGTCGCTCATTTTCAATACCTGCCGCCTCATTCAGTCTCTCAATGAGCTCTTCATCAGTGATGGACTGATTTTCCAGATCAGCTTTCAACTGGAATTTTATGTGATCGCTTGTGAGTCCAGTACTGACAGAACGCAAGAACTTCTTTTGGATGAGCTCAGCACTGTACTGTTCCTCGGCCTCCCCGTCTCTGGAAGCGATTAATAACCTCTCTTTCAGTTCTATTGCTCTGAACAAGAAGTTTTGGGGTGATTCACGGCTGTCTTGTGTAATGTTCACCAGCTTGTGATACAAATCTGTGAGGCTATCCTCTTTAAAATGGCCCTTAAGGATGGTTTTCAATTGAAGAAGGGTCAGATGACTTTTAATTTCCAGCATATCCCGGAGGCTAAGACCTGGACTGATGGCTCTCACAACTGCATCCACAATCTCTGTCTCTGTATGGCCTTTCTGCACTCCACTTTCAATCTGATGCATTAAATTTGTGTAAAACAGTCGATCTTTCTAACCTCTCTCTCCTATTTGTCCCCAAATTTTGAAGTCACGCCTGATGGTCACCTCTGGCACTCGTGATGACTGGGGCTGTGCATCGCAGAATATAGCTGGAGGTGCTCTGTTCTCTTTGATCCGTACTTGATCACTCAATCTCATAATTTCACTCTCTAATGCTTTTGTGGAGTTCTGGAAACTAAGCTGTAGGTCTGCATATTGTTTTTTCAACTTTTCCAGCTCATCTTCATCCTCCTTTAAGCTCCTCACTGCCTCACAAGCACCCTGGCCTTTCATTTCTTTAATCAATTCCACCACACTGACTACGAAATGACGTGCTGCCTCCTCGTCCTCTTTTTCAATTACATCATCAATCTCTTCATTAATTCGATGAATCAAAACATGCTTTTTCGTTACCTCGTCTCCTGGAACTTTTGCAAACACAGCCAGTTCTCTAAGTTGATCAATCGTCAGATGAGGTAAGTCCGCGCCCAGTCGATCTTGTAACAGCCGAAGATCCATTTTAACTTCCACGCTGCTCTCTCACTCACGCGCTCGTTGCAGCAGCTGCTCTGTGTGTGCCTCTCCGTTGCTCGAGCTGCTGTCCGCATTCCTTGAAAAACTCCTGGCTGGCTCGCCAATTTTGTTACACACGGAGTCCACGCGTGTGTTTTTATGAAGATATAAGGTCCGTTTATTTCAAGAACACTTGCAACAATGAGTTACAAACAGGGGAAACCACATAAAACAATGCATGCTCATCTGTCCGTTTTTTTTTCAGTCTTCATCTTAAAAGTCACAGACATTATACATACAAACATACTATTGTGCAGATAGAGAATGAAAATAACAGAACCGTTAAATATACCTCACAAGACCTAACAGAATGCAGAAAAATTAAATAACTGTGTAATGTAAATTAATTGTTTAAATACAATAAAATTAAATCCAACAATACTAGAGATCAAACAAACTCGAGTGGGGGGGTAGGACTTAACCCTTACACACACAATATTAGTCTGAAGTTTACCAGAGGTTACACACCTACAGCAGGAGCTTCAGTGAGCAGTTTCCATCATCATCAGATTATGACACACAGTGGCCAACTTCTGAAATTACATTGTATTCATTAAATTATAAAGAGTTCTTTTCAGAGACAAAAGCTGAAATAATCTTTATCACTGTCTGACTCGAAAGGTTTGTTTTACTTTCTGTGTAATGAAAGCACAAGTTTTTGAATTGTATCATTCTTTACTGACTTTTCTTTGTGCACAGAGATATTTTGTCATGCTGAAATTGTAAAGGTCCCTCCAAAAAACTGCTGCAGCGAGACTAAAGAGAACACAATTCCCTAGAATGTTATTAAGGAGATTCAACCAATCAGTCAGCAGAGCCATGAACTCAACAGGAGTGTTGTTGAGAGACACAGAAAGAGAGTCATATATTGAAAGAAAGTGGGATTTCAGCACCCCAACAACAAATGATGTTTAACTGATCTCCCTCTACTGGCTCCCCATTATTGCTGCATGATGACATTTAAGAAATGAAGAAAATATTTAAAAAATGTATTTGTGCATAAAAGGAACCACATGGAACATGAATTATAAATATATTTTTAACAGACCTAATTCAGCCTCACACAGGTGTTACCACATATTTTATTACATTTGGGGCTGGATAGATTGTGGTTTTGATTGTGGTTTTCACTAGATCGGTTCAAAGTGAAAAGAGCTTCAGGTTTTTGTACGACGTGTTTCATATTTTGTATCACTGGGCTCCAACTCTTAGAGCACAATAATAGAGAGCTGAATCTGACAGACGAACATCAGTAATAGTGAGTTCAGTGGATGATGGTGATGTAGTCGACTGAAACCGATCATCAGAGGTGTGTTGATAACTATATGATCGTGCTCCTTTGCGTAATAAATACTGAGGTTCTTTGTTTGGATATTGTCTGTACCAGTAAAGATAAACATATTCACTATTTGCAGTATATGAGCAGCTCAACTTGACAGTTTCTGTTTCTTTAGTGTTTTTTTCTCTCTCTTTATCTGGCTCAATGTTGTCTCCAGTCACCAAACCTGTGAACAATAAAAAAGTGATTGATTCGTGAAAGGTTGACAAAATAATACTGCAAACACATTTCATTGAACGTTTTACAAAAATAACAATTACTAAATTAATATAAATTTAGCCTTTGAGGTTTGAGATTTGAAAACAACTTAAATATTTATGTTCATAATTTCATTAATTACTCAGTAAATAACATACCTGTTCCCACAATGAGAATCAGTATGAAGCATGTGTCCATGTTGAATCAGATCAGATCAGTTCTCTGTTGAGGCTCTCAGTGCTTGAGCTGTAAGTCACTGCAGATCAGTCACAAACACACACAGGAACTTCCTGCTTTATAAAGGCATGGCTTAAAGGTGCTCTAAGTGATCCTTGGTGGAGTAACTTCCTGTTGACGTTTGAAGTGTTGTCAAACAAAACAGAGGCTAGCTTTTGTTTATATTTGATCACTTTTACAATAAGCTGATCTTTCTCGTCTCTCATTGTAACAGGTTTTTGTACAGATCTGATGTGTTTCCTGTGACTGTGGGCCTCAGAGCACAGTAATACACAGCAGAGTCAGACACACGCAGATCCTTGATCTTCAGAGGAACTGAATTTGATGAAAGTTAAGAGTGAAATCTCTCCTGGAACTCAGTGCCATTTTCTCCTCCATATTTGCTTCTCCTCAGGATGTATTTAGGAAAGTCATTTGCTCTCTGGATGTACCAGAATAAATCTTCTCCTGTTGAATCTGTTTTATATTTACACTGTAATGTCACTGATCTTCCTTCAGCTTCAGTCACATGTTTGTCTGGCTGATCAACTGTGTCCTCTGATCTGCACTCTGTGAAGGTTTAACAATATTTCATGTACAGTACGATACAAAATATGACCAACTTGCATGAATATGAAGCTGTATTAAATGAAAATTCATACCAAGAATGAGTGTGAAGAGAAATATATTCCTCAACTTGTGTGACATGACTGCTGAATAAACCTTGAAGTTCAGATAAATCAGCAGTGGGAGAATTTTACTTTTAGTATTATAATGATGATGATCCAAGGAGGAGCTTGTGGATACCCAATAAAGCTTCAGTATTGTCAAAGGAAATGTTGAGTAACTACTGCCCTCTTATGGTTAACTGCAAGTATTGCATAACTGAAACAGTGCCATCTCAAAGAGTTTAATATAAATAAAGATATTTGTTTTCTGAATTATGGGATGTTCTAAATGGACTGGTGAACAAAAGGATCATTCATACTGCCACACAAATTATTTGTGTTTTTGCATTAGATTCATGTACATTATTTTAGCTAGGTTCCTTTCTCACAATTTTTTCTCTCCGTCTCTGTGTTTCTCTCATTGTCACAGGTTTTTGTACAGTGTTACTTGTGTTTCCTGTGACTGTGGGCCTCAGAGCACAGTAATACAGAGCAGAGTCTGATACTGCAGCAGAGGAGATGATCAGATACACGTGGATTTTGTTCCTTTTTTTCAACTTTCAGCAGAGAATCTTGGATCTACATCAGATACTTGAGGCTTTTTTTGCACTTCCAAGGATGAGTACAAGAAATTCAGGTTTTGATCTTCCATACTGACGGTACCAGAAGAGATAATCTTGACCTCCAGAGGCAGGAAAAACTACAGGATAACTGTAACACTTGAACCCTCCTCAGCAAAAACATCTGTTTTGTTTGGTTTGATGGACATTTCCAAAGACAGCAGCTGAAACAGAAAAGAATTTGTATGTTTTTAGTGAGATGTTTTTAATAAATTCTTTATAATAAAATCAATTTTAATGAATCAAACCAAATACACTTACCTGTTGAGACACAGAGCAGAATAAGTGAATGAAGATTCATTGTTCAAGTGTTCACTCTGAGAAGAGTCAGACTGAATGGTTTCATCCACAGTCTCTTTCAGACACGATTAGATCATGTCAGATCTGTGAACTCTGAGTCCCTCCTCTCTGAGAACATCATGTCTATATTTCACACTTGAGGAACTGAAGAAAGAGCCAATCACACTCACTGTTTTCTCTTGTTTTGTTTTATGTGTTATTTTGAAATATGTTTTATAGAGGAAATATATTAATGTCCGTGCAAATTATTTCTGAAATGTACCTTTCAATTTCCTCTGCATTTAAGAATGTTATGTTTGAAAAGTTTAAGAAATATTAATTTTCCAACCCTAACATAATATATTGTGCTTATTTTCTGTATTAAAGAAGCTATATGTAAGATTTTTACCTTAATAAAGCATAAAAATACCCCAATATGTTTGCAGATATTTAGGAAACATGTTAAGTTCACCTACTTGTTTCTCAGAAAAACAATGCTACAGCCAGATATTCTACTTTGCGTTTCGTGTCGGAATGTCTGTCTTTCTTTTGTTCTGTGCGAAACCATGTGCTGCCAGTTTATCCAATAGAATCGTTGACATCACATGTTGCCAGTATGGCGGAAAATACCGCATATGTGCAGCCATGTGAAACCAGCAAACAAACTGGGTCAGATAATCGCAAATTCTACCAGACCTAAAAAGCCTCTGCATCCATCTAAAAATCTCTATGAACAAAAGCATATTAAAACACAGATAAATCAACTCATCAGCTTACAGTGTGTAAGTCTCCTCAGCTTTCAATGTCAATGTCTCCCTCTTGTTGCATGTCCTCAATCTGGCCACCCGTCTTTGAACGAGGGGGCGGGGCAAACAATATTTTGAACTTAGAATGCAGTACCTATTTCGACCACTGGGTGTCATTCATACATAGAGCCCCTTTAAATCAAATTATATCAAGCAGCATTAGGGGAAAAAAAACAGAATTTAAAAAAACTGTCTCCCTTTCATGAATTTGAATTGAATTGGTCACATCCCACTGGAAACTTAATTGGAATTTGAATTTGAATATCAGGAAGTGGACATGACAATCCATACAATTAATGTTAATGTTACACTTTATTTTTAGGTGTCCTTGTTACTGTGTAATTATACATTTAAGTACAGAGTAATAATAATTAACTAAATGAACTTAATATAGAGTAAGATTAGGGTTTGGTTTAGGCTAGTTGTGTGTGAATGAAATTATTCCTAATTGTATACGTGTATTACTAGAGTAACATGTAACAAGGACACTGTTACCAAAGTTAATATATTAACTTTTAAGAAATTATAAAACTTGCATTACGTCTAAGAAAGAGAGAAAGTGGTTTAACAAATTAATGTTTCTGCCAGAGAAACATAAGAAACATTATTCTTTAAACTGCAAATTTTACGGCCATAAAAAAGGTGGTTTGAACATGTGGAATATGATATCTGGTCATGTTGTTAATGTTTCTTTTCTGCAAGTTTCTAAGTTTAAGCCTTATAACAAAGACCTAATTCAGCCTCACACAGGTGTTAGCACATATTTTATTACATTTGGGGCTGGATAGATTGTGGTTTTGATTGTGGTTTTCACTAGATTGATTCAAAGTAAAAAAAGATTCTGGTTTTTGTACGACGTGTTTCATGTTTTGTATCACTGGGCTACAACTCTTAGAGCACAATAATAGAGAGCTGAATCTGACAGACGAACATCAGTAATAGTGAGTTCAGTGGATGTTTCTGATGTAGTCGACTGAAACCGACGATCAGAGGTGCTGTTGATAAGCACCCGCTGACCGTGCACCTTCTGTATAATAAATACTGAGGTTCTTTGTTTGGATATTGTCTGTACCAGTAAAGCCAAACATACTTCACTATTTGTACTATATGAGCAGCTCATCTTGACAGTTTCTGTTTCTTTAGTGTTTTTTTCTCTCTCTTTATCTGGCTCAATGTTGTCTCCAGTCACCAAACCTGTGAACATAAAAAGATATTTTTGATTTGCGAAAGCAAGGTTGACAAAATGATATTATAAGCACAATTTACTTTTTACAAAAAACAAAACAAAAACAAACAAGAACAAAAACTGTTTGATGCTTTAAAATTGTAATTGTTTATGTACAGGATTTTATTAATTAATTAATAACGCACCTGTTCCCACAATGAGAATCAGTATGAAGCATGTGTCCATGTTGAATCAGATCAGATCAGTTCTCTGTTGAGGCTCTCAGTGCTTGAGCTGTAAGTCACTGCAGATCAGTCACAAACACACACAGGAACTTCCTGCTTTATAAAGGCATGGCTTAAATACTAGATGTCTGTTTTCAAAATGTCTAATTTCATCTCATTTCTCATGAAAATATTAACTTTTGGAAATATGAATAATATTTACTTTATAGTTATACTGTATAGCTATTTAGCTAGCTATTTTATAACCATAATTTAGAACAAGCAAGAGCTCAATTTGAATGTGTGTGCTTTATATTACATTTGTTACAACACAGAGGGGATCGGAGACACAGGTAATGGTAAATGATGTTTATTGAGACAACCAGAGTGAAGCAGGTGAGTGAAGACAGATAGAGTTCGTGATCGTGGATTGACTGGAGTAATGATACTTGTTTCCTTAGGCGTCTTGGATGGCAGATGATCTTGGGAGTTGACAACACATGGAGAAACTCACAGGAGACAGGAGAACAGGGAGGATCTGGGAAGCACACTGGAGACAGGTACGTAGCAGTACGAGGAGTCCGTAAGGTAAGCATATGTGTAAGTTTGCATTAACGAAACCGGACGATGACTGTGTGGCTGTGAGTGTCTTTAGTAGTGCTGCTAATTGGGATGGTGATGAATTCTCTGTTGAGGCTCTCAGTGCTTGAGCTGTAAGTCACTGCAGATCAGTCACAAACACACACAGGAACTTCCTGCTGCTGTTTGTGATTGTCATTTAAGTAATATGACCCCAGACTCTCAAATTAAGTATTAAACATGTAGGGAACAAAGACTTCAGGGGAGAGCTAGGCCAAAATAACAAACTAACTAACCCAAGAACTTTAGATAATCCACAAATAAAGTACATAAAACTTCCCTCTCTCTCTATAGCCTAACCAGGAGAAAAAGGGAAGTACAAACAAAAATGGCACCTTCCCCCTACATTCCCTTAAATCAAAAACAACATAAAATACTAACAAACATAGATAATTGACATAAACATAGCAAAAGATGTAAGCAACTTCAGTTCTGTTTCTGTTAAAGAACAACAAAATCCTGAGTTCACTTATCAGAAATAGACCAACACAATCAAACAACAAATAAATCTGGGAAAAAGGAGGAAGTATTTGCCCTGGCAGAAGGAAGTTTCTCTCTCTTCTCCACAGATCCACCATGTCTTAAATTCCTACTTCCTGTCATCATCCGATCCCCCACATCACCGGATTGAACACAGCTGACTGGAACACCGGTCTCGTGATGAGAAAGAGAGAGAAAGAGCAAACAAAACCACATCCAACACACATACATAATTATGAATGCATTGAATATGTCCTCGGACGTAACAGCAAACTACAGCTACAGTGTTTGGTTTTTCCTGTGAGATGTTTGTTTTCTATGTCATTTTTTCATCCTGTTTTTTGCCCTTTAACAAATAATTTCATCAGATAAATACCTTAACCAAGTTTAGTGTTCAATCAAACTAATCTTATAAGTTAATTAATAGAACAACAGGTGAACACTAGAGAACTAGATCAGATCACATAAAACACAATGAACAAAACATAATCCTGACACTTGTAGGATCATTAAATATATATTTAAATCCTAGTCTCCAGATATCATTTTTTGCCGCTACTGTATATTGCACATGACAATAATTTGAGATGTTTTATTATTTGTTGTATTAAAGGGCAGTTTATAGGGATTTAATAACTCTAATTGAATAATGTAAATCTTTCACATTGCCACACAAATTCACACCTTATCATTAAAAGAAAAGAAATCTGTATCTACCTTTTGATTTATTACCTGTGATTTAGCCTATTCATTGATTCTATTACTTTCTGACAAAATGCTGTGATTGTCAGTTCCTGTTTCTTTCTATCTGTGTTCGTCCGTGTCTCTGTGTAACAGGTTTTTGTATAGATCTGATGTGTTTCCTGTGACTGTGGGCCTCAGAGCACAGTAATACACAGCAGAGTCAGACACACGCAGATCCTTGATCCTCAGAGGAACTGAATTTGATGAAAGTTCAGAGTGAAATCTCTCCTGGAACTCAGTGCCATTTTCTCCTCCATATTTGCTTCTCCTCAGGATGTATTTAGGAAAGTCATTTGCTCTCTGGATGTACCAGAATAAATCTTCTCCTGTTGAATCTGTTTTATATTTACACTGTAATGTCACTGATCTTCCTTCAGCTTCAGTCACATGTTTGTCTGGCTGATCAACTGTGTCCTCTGATCTGCACTCTGTGAAAGTTTAAGAATATTTCATGTACAGTACGATACAAAATATGACCAACTTGCATGAATATGAAGCTGTGTTAAATGAAAATTCATACCGAGAATGAAGAGTGTGAAGAGAAATATATTCCTCAACTTGTGTGACATGACTGCTGAATAAACCTTGAAGTTCAGATAAATCAGCAGTGGGAGAATTTTACTTTTAGTATTATAATAATGATGATCCAAGGAGGAGCTTGTGGATACCCAATAAAGCTTCAGTATTGTCAAAGGAAATAATGAGTAACTACTGCCCTCTTATGGTTAACTGCAAGTATTGCATAACTGAAACAGGGCCATCTCATAGAGTTCAATGTAAATTAATAAAGATATTTGTTTTCTGAATTATGGGATGTTTTAAAGGGACTGGTGAACTAAAGGATCATTCATACTGCCACACAAATTCTTTGTGTTTTTGCATTAGATTCATTACATATTTTAGCTTCCTTTTCATTACTATCTCTGTTTCACTCACTGTCACGGGTTTTTGTACAGTGTTCTTGTGTTTCCTGTGACTGTGGGCCTCAGAGCACAGTAATACAGAGCAGAGTCTGATACTGCAGCAGAGGAGATGATCAGATACATGTGATTTTGTTCCTTTTTTTCAACTTTAACAGTGAATCTTGGATCTACATCAGATACTTGAGGCTTTTTTTCAGTTCTTAAGGTAGAAACAAGAAATTCAGGTTTTGATCTTTCATACTGACGGTACCAGAAGAGATAATCTTGAGCTCCAGAGGCAGAAAAACTACAGGATATTATAACACTTGAACCCTCCTCAGCAAAAACATCTGTTTTGTTCGGTTTGATGACATTTCCAAATACAGCAGCTGAAACAGAAAAGAGACATTTGTACATTTTTAGTGTTTTTTATTTTATTTATTTATTTCATTTTATTAATACAACAAAAAATAATCAATCAAATAAATATACACACCTGCTGAGACACAGAGCAGAATAAGTGAATGAAGATTCATTGTTCAAGTGTTCACTCTGAGAAGAGTCAGACTGAATCGTTTCATCCACAGTCTCTTTCAGACACGATTAGATCATGTCAGATCTGTGAACTCTGAGTCCCTCCTCTCTGAGAACATCTGACAATGAATTTCAAGAAGACAAGAAAGATCTAGTCACATGAACTGCTATTATGACTATATGATTGTGCCAAAAACAAGTAAGGTTGAATTGATCTGTGATCCTTATTTGAGTATATGAATGGTTACAAAGCTATTTTAAAGATTTATTGCATTTGAGGGGGTGTGACAGCTTTCATTTAAAGGATTAGTTCACTTTAAAATGAAAATTAGCCCAAGCTTTACTCACCCTCAAGCCATTCTATGTGAATATGATTTCTTCTTTCTGATGAACATAATCTGAGATATATATTAATAAATATTCTGACGCTTCCAAACTTTATAATGGCAGTGAACAGTATCAATGAGTGTGAAGCTCAAGAAAGTGCATCCATCCATCATAAACGTGTACTTCATATGGCTCTTGGGTGTTAATAAAGGCCTTCTGAAGCAAAGTGATGTGTTTGTGTAAGAAAAATATCCATATTTAACAAGTTATAAAGTAAAATATCTTGCTTCCACCATCCGTATTCAAACTTTGAAGAAAGTGTAAAACTCTCACAGTTCAAAACACCTACGTCGATCCGACACCTTCTGTATTCAAGTTATGAAAAAAGTGTAATTGACACAACAGGATATTTATTGATATTTCTCCGATTGTGTTCATCAGAAAGTCAGTTACACCAAGGATGGCCTGAGGGTGAGTAAAGCTTGGGCTAATTTTCATTTTAAGGGGAACTAATCCTTTAAAATATTTTGAGTATTTAGTGATTGATTTTCTTTCATTACAGTCACATTTTGAACGTTATTTTGGACTCGGCTCACAACAGCGAACCATCATTTGAAACTATTTATCTGTCCATCAGTGTTGAGCATAAAAAAAATAGTACAGTTGTTCATGTTCAAGATCAGTTTTACTGTGCACAGCCTTTTAATCAAGAAAACATTGGATGATTAAAATATTGAAATTATTCAATTAAAATAAATCATGTAATCAATGTAATAGTGACTGCATGATCATAATGTAGTTCATGATGATTTTATTACAGTTTTTAAATGTCAAAAATGCTTTCACCACAGTCACATTATGTCAGTGTGTTTGTGTATGTGTTTTGACTTCAGTTTTGTCTCAGTGGTCCTCAGAGCACAGTAATACACAGCAGAGTCAGACACACGCAGATCCTGGATCTTCAGAGGAACTGATCTTGATATGGAGTTCACCCACATGGAAAGAACCTATATGTGGATATATGCGCATATATGAAACCTATATGCAGTGTATATGTACATATATGCTGCATATATGCACATATATGATAATATATATGCTGCATATATGCGCATATATACTGCATATATGCTATATATATGCTGCATATATGCGCATATATACTGCATATATGCTATATATATGCTGCATATATGCGTATATATACTGCATATATGTGTATATATGCCACATATAGGCAAAATTGAGGTGCATATATGTGCATATACAGGAAATATAGGTCTCCTGTATTGCTTCTTCATATCCATATATATGCCCTATACATACAAGATATGTCTTCTATATAGCTAATGGCAGGATCTGGTCATTTTGTAGCTCATATCTCATTTTTGACTGTCATACATGATGCCTAGCTCATATTTTCTATTATCAAGGCAAAAACTAAGAATTAACGAAAAAAATTATGCAAGAACTTATGTATGTGCGAATGTAGCAGTTATGTATTTAGACAATTATTTTGTGATTCCACTTGCCATGACCATATTTGGGGTTTCCTGCCGCCATGCTGACTTGGGGTGTTGACGCACTTTGCTGTAGTGATGGGATTTATGGCTCTTTGAGGGGATCCGGATCTTCGCGATCCGTTCCTTTCAAAGAGCCGTTCAAAAGAACGGCTCTTTTGGCTCTTTTTAAATATTTAGTCAGTTTTAAGAAGCCAGCTTGGGGGCATCTCAGTTTATCCTGGAAATAATCACTGGGAGGAATGATGAGGTGAGATTTGTAGTCAAATAATTAAAACTCGGATATCACACACCAATATCTGAGTTTGAATTATTCTGAAATATTGATTATTACCTCATTTGTCATGTGTGGACTATATTCCATAGGGTTGCACAAATCCCTTTGCTTAGACAGTGACATCACTATTTTGGATTTACCTTTAGTACAAAGTGTGTGTGTGTGTGTGTAAAGCTACGTTGACTTATGTTATTCATACAATACCTACTCACAAATAAACATCAAAAACAAAGCCGGCTGCAATGAATTTCTGTGCAAAACAGCTTTTACTACAAACACTTCCACACAAGAAAATTTTGATAGAAAACAAAAAATATTTAAAGTAGATAAAATTAGAATAAATAAAATGGAAATGTCTACATACTACATACTATTACTACTGCAAACTTTGCAAATAGGACATCAGCCCCTTCAAGTCAATGAACAATAACAAAGTGGGCTTTTTTTCCACTGGAGTACTCACGTGAAGGATGCGTGCACAACTAATAACTAATATCATCACGCTATAAAGGGTTGGCCTGCGCTGGGTGCGCCCCTCCCCCTATAACTGTTCTGTCTCGCGGAGGAGCTCATTTGTGTGCATCTGTGTGAAACACGCATAGGAAAAAAGAACGACAGAAAGAACGGCTCCCCTCCAGCCGCGACTCGGCTCCCATCGTTCATGTTTATGAGCCGTTCAAAAGAATCGGTTCGTTCGCGAACGTCACAACTCTACTTTGCTGCTTCCCAGTCTGCATGAGACATCACAGCGGTAGGTCGCACAAAGTTTTTGCGGTGATTCAATTAAGGCCATGTTTCATGTAACAGCTGAATTCACATGATATATTTGTATGATTGTAATCCAAAACCCCTCTGTGATGTACATTCAGATGTTTCGTTGATTATTTTTCTTTACTTAAGTTACTTTTAATATCTCTCTTTCTCAGCGTTGTGCGTTGCTGCCACATGCTGTTTGTATGCTGCACAAGTCCTCATATATTGCCATTTGTGTTATACAGAATAAAGTGAGGACCTGATGGCAAGATTTTTCGCAGTCTGTCTTTGATTACGACACAACGCAGAAAACACACCGCTACACGAACACGTGAAATTGGTCCCACATGGAAAAAACCTATATAAACATATATGTTTCAATATAGGTTTGATATAGGTTTTTAATATATGTGACATATATAAAATTGGCCGTTTTCCTATATTATGTGTACATATAATATAGGAAAACGGCCAATTTTATATATGTCACATATATGTAAAACCTATATCAAAACCTATATTGAAACATATATGTTTATATAGGTTTTTTCCATGTGGGCAATGTTGCAGAAAATCTAAACTTACGATCTGACTCAGTAGTTAATTCACCAAATGTATATTTATTTAGAATGAATGTTAATGATTTGTTTGGTAGCTGTTTGTACCAGAAGAGATACAGATTTGTATCAGTTGTAGTATAATTACACCTTAAAATAACTTGATCTCCTTCACTTGCAGTCATTTCTCTTGAAGACTGTTCAACTCTGTCCTGTCCCAAAGACACTGGAAAAATAGATAGAAAATTAAGTCATTAACATGAATGATTTGCAAAGTAAACTCAAACATTTAATAACCTAAATGAAAGTAAACTCTTTTCTGTGAGTGTACAGAAACAAAATGTGCTTACCATCATAATGAGCTGCTGTGAGACACAGAGAAATCAAAGTCCAGCTAAACATAGTTGATCTCTGAGGGAAAAGATCTGAAATTCACTCAATGGTGCTCTCAAAAACTTCTTTCTCTCTTTCTCACTCTGTCATACAGTATCATGTCACATGCTGACCCCTTGTGGACAATTTTGAAATGACTTAAAATGTGTTATTTTGGAAACCATGTAAAATTAGTAAATTAGACTAAAATATTTTTGAACACATGCTTTATTTCTCTCTACTTTGTGTATTCTGTGTGTATATCGTAAAGCCATTACTCACTGCTTGCATGTTTTGTTGTTTGTTTTTTTGCAGTGTTAAGGTAAAAGTTATATAAAGGTGTGCCTAAAAACTAACACTTTTCTGCCTTGAATAATCATGCATTTGTGTATCATGTGGTTGCTTAGAATGGTCAAGATGCTTCTACTGTAGATAGAGAGGTCTGTGTATAATTCAAGATTTAAGGGTCCCATTTCTCCTGAACTGTAGAGACCATTGATTCCTCACTCTGAGCAGAAGCAGGTTTTTGTACAGTGTTCTTGTGTTTCCTGTGACTGTGGGCACCAGAGCACAGTAATACAGAGCAGAGTCTGATACTGCAGCAGAGGAGATGATCAGATCCACATGGTTTTGATTTTCTTTTCTGATCTTACTTGTGAATCGTTGATCTATCAGATGGCTGAACTTCTTTTTTACTGTCTGAGATGAGCACAAGCAATTCAGGACCTGATCCGGGATACTGACGGTACCAAAGTAAAGACCATGCAGAAGAATAACTGCAGGATAATATAACATTTGAACCCTCGACAGCAAACTCTTGTCTTTTGTCTGGTGTAATCGTGTCTCCATTACTGGCACCTGCAAAGAAAAGTGAAAAGTTAGTTTTTAGTCTCAAAGGCGCAAATATTACAAGACTTATAAAATGTGACCAGTTTTTCAGTCACTTATAGTACATTTTAATATATTAAGCCCACAAATAAGACCATATATTTAATTAAAATTACATGGCATCTGTATTGTAATAATAAAGGACAGCATTGATTTGATGGTACTTACATGCTAAAGCAGAGAACAGAATAACTGAATGGAGGATCATTGTATGTGTGCTTACAGTCTCAGCTTGAATGATCTGATGAAAGTCTCTGTCAGGTTCAGCAAAATACATCAGATACACATTAAGCTCCTCCTTCCTCACCATCTGGGAAAAGCGAGTGCATCTAAAAATCATTTCATCACTATCATCTTTTTGAACACGTTTTCCTCATAAAATGTTAGAAAGACAGAGTACCGTCTTTAATGTCATCACTAATATCAGTAAAGGTCCAGACTTAAACACAAGATTTGCATTTAATTTCATATAGTGAAATTAATTTTTAGAGTGAATGTGACTTACAGACAGGGGAGCCGAATGTGTTTAATGTACTGTAAAGATGCGATATTGTGTATCAGGTTTTTGTACAGTGTTCTTGTGTTTCCTGTGACTGTGGGCTGCAGAGCACAGTAGTAAACAGCAGAGTCAGACACACACACATCCTGGATCATCAGAGGAACTGAGCTTGAGGATTTGTTGAGATCTGCATGAAATCTTTCCTCAAATTCTTTTTCACTGCTGCTTGATCCAGTTGAGAGTTTACGGAGCATGTAAACTGGGAATCCATTGGTTTTCTGCTGGTACCAGTAAAGATAAGGGTATTGGTCACTGGTGCTGTAAGTGCAGTGAAGTGTGACCACGTCATGTTCAGACGCTGTTTGAACTCTTGTTGGCTGATTAACAGAATCTTGTGTGCTGCACTCTGTCAGGAAATATAAAAGGAAAGAAACAAATCAGTTTTCATGTAAAGATAATAAAGGAATAATACAATTTAAAATCAAAGTTACTTTACCTAGAACTGCAGCCAATAGAAGTAAACTCTTCAGCCAGATTAACATAGTTTACATACAAGCATATAAAACTGCAAACGTGATATTAGTGAGTTATGATGATGATGAACATGAGCCAGCCTGAGTTTAGATTTCACTGTATGTGACTATATGTTTGCACAGGTTAAACACATGTAGGAGGAGCTTGATAGAATAATAGACTTCAATTCTGCCACAGTGTGGCCAGTTTCTGCAATTACATTAAAATACAAACAGAAAACCCTTGAAGCAGAACTGGTTTTCACTTTTGGATTTTAATCTTTTTTTGTAAAATACACAATTTTCAACATTTACTGTACACTCTCAAAAGTTTAATTTTGAAGGTTAAAAGTATCAGGCCTAACTTTAATTTAAAGTAGAGGAATTTGCTGACTAAATGTAAGTTAATTTGATGTTGCGTTCACAGAAATTAATGAAACAATATTTTTTTATGCTTTTAACGTTTTTATGCTTTTAATCTTTTAATGTTTCTGTTTGTCTTTTATGCCTTGTAATCTCTTCACACAGGTGTTAGCACATATTTTATTACATTTGGGGCTGGATAGATTGTGGTTTTGATTGTGGTTTTCACAAGATCGGTTTAAAGTGAAAAGAGCTTCAGGTTTTTGTACGACGTGTTTCATGTTTTGTATCACTGGGCTTAAACTCTTAGAGCACAATAATAGAGAGCTGAATCTGACAGACGTACATCAGTAATAGTGAGTTCAGTGGATGTTCGTGATGTAGTCGACTGAAACCGATCATCAGAGCTGTCTGCAGCACTCAGTGATCGAGCTCCTCTATATGTTAAAAATAAAGGTTCTGCATGTGGATATTGTCTGTACCAGTAAAGCCGAACATTATTGCTGGTTGTACTATATGAGCAGCTCAGCTTGACAGTTTCTGTTTCTTTAGTGGTAACATTTTTCTCTTTATCTGGCTCAATATTGTCTCCAGTCACCAAACCTGTGAACAATAAACAGAATAACAAAAAATTATTTGTCATAGCAAGAATGACCAAAAACATTTCAAACACAACACAATGCAGTAAAAATTAGTAAGATTGTTAAATCATTGTTTTCCAACTTCCACTGTTTCATCATTTACTGTATAATTACTGTACCTGTTCCCATAATCACAATGAGCAGAAAGCATCTGTCCATGTTGAATCAGATCAGCAGTTCTTTGCTGCACTGTGTGTGAGACACTGAAGGACGTAAAGACACACATGAACTTCCTGCTCACTGTCACATGATGTCTGTCTCTCTGTCTAGGCCTTTTACAATAATTTTAGTATAAATTTTTCTTTGTCAAAATAATAAGTAAATGCTACCATCTTTTCTGTCCTTCTGAGATATAGACAACATGAAATATGTTTATTGCCTGAAATGTTGAGAATATTCTCTGGGAAGTTTTAGATTCTTCATAAGGTTCATCATTATATAATAATTTGAGGAATGATACATTCTTCTTAAATTTGCTGAGCTGGACAGTCTACATTACATATTTTCATGCTGCCAGCAACTAATGTTTATTCTTTTATTTTTGTCATTTAATCTTAAATGTTTGTTTATTGTTTGTGATATGTCCACGTCTATGATACAAATGTTTATCATGACCAAAATAGTAATGATCTAGAAGAGGTGTAAGAGCAGAATTAAATAGAAAAAGAGTATAATGATAATCAATATCACAAAATTGATTAGCTTAAAAATAGTCCTATAATAAATATTTTTTATTATAAAACTTCTCGGGGTTTTTTTCAAAGTGTTTATTTCAAGATTTAAATTAAAATCTGAATCCCGGATTCACTGCAGAGAATGAATGCTGATCCAGAGGCAGTTCTGAACACAAGTTATCATCTATTTCATGTTTTTGTGTGAGTGTTGAGTGTGTTTGAGTCACAGTGGGCTTCAGAGCACAGTAATACACAGCAGAGTCAGACACACACACATCCTGGATCATCAGAGGAACTGATCTTGATGTGGAGTCCAATGTTGCATTAAATCTGTCTTTAAATTCATCCTCAGTAGATCCTTTCCCAAAGGAAAATTTACTCAGAATAAATGCTGGTGATCTGTTTGGTAGCTGTTTGTACCAGTAGAGATATGCATTTGTAGTTGTGGTAGAATAATTGCACAGGAGAGTAACTTGATCTTGTTCATTTGCAGTCATTTCTCTGTAAGGCTGTTCAACTCTGTCTTGTCCCCAGCACACTGGAAAATATTTAACAATTTATAATTTACATATATTTATTACTTTAACTTAAGTAAAAACAGATACTGAAGTGTGATTGTCTTTCTTACCAAAGTCCCGTGTTGTGAGGAAAAGTGTAATAATAATCAGTTTTTGCATTGCTGAGATAAAGAGATTATTTTAACATATATTCAATGAATGTGTCTCTGTATCTTTACTGAAGCTCTCTGTTTNATATATATGCTGCATATATGCGCATATATACTGCATATATGCTATATATATGCTGCATATATGCGTATATATACTGCATATATGTGTATATATGCCACATATAGGCAAAATTGAGGTGCATATATGTGCATATACAGGAAATATAGGTCTCCTGTATTGCTTCTTCATATCCATATATATGCCCTACATACAAGATATGTCTTCTATATAGCTAATGGCAGGATCTGGTCATTTTGTAGCTCATATCTCATTTTTGACTGTCATACATGATGCCTAGCTCATATTTTCTATTATCAAGGCAAAAAGAATTAACGAAAAAAATTATGCAAGAACTTATGTATGTGCGAATGTAGCAGTATGTATTTAGACAATTATTTTGTGATTCCACTTGCCATGACCATATTGGGGTTTCCTGCCGCCATGCTGACTTGGGGTGTTGACGCACTTTGCTGTAGTGATGGGATTTATGGCTCTTTGAGGGGATCCGGATCTTCGCGATCCGTTCCTTTCAAAGAGCCGTTCAAAAGAACGGCTCTTTTGGCTTTTTTAAATATTTAGTCAGTTTTAAGAAGCCAGCTTGGGGGCATCTCAGTTTATCCTGGAAATAATCACTGGGAGGAATGATGAGGTGAGATTTGTAGTCAAATAATTAAAACTCGGATATCACACACAATATCTGAGTTTGAATTATTCTGAAATATTGATTATTACCTCATTGTCATGTGTGGACTATATTCCATAGGGTGCACAAATCCCTTTGCTTAGACAGTGACATCACTATTTTGATTTACCTTTAGTACAAAGTGTGTGTGTGTGTGTGTAAAGCTACGTTGACTTATGTTATTCATACAATACCTACTCACAAATAAACATCAAAAACAAAGCCGGCTGCAATGAATTTCTGTGCAAAACAGCTTTACTACAAACACTTCCACACAAGAAAATTTTGATAGAAAACAAAAATATTTAAAGTAGATAAAATTAGAATAAATAAAATGGAAATGTCTACATACTACATACTATTACTACTGCAAACTTTGCAAATAGGACATCAGCCCCTTCAAGTCAATGAACAATAACAAAGTGGGCTTTTTTTTCCACTGGAGTACTCACGTGAAGGATGCGTGCACAACTAATAACTAATATCATCACGCTATAAAGGGTTGGCCTGCGCTGGGTGCGCCCCTCCCCCTATAACTGTTCTGTCTCGCGGAGGAGCTCATTTGTGTGCATCTGTGTGAAACACGCATAGGAAAAAAGAACGACAGAAAGAACGGCTCCCCTCAGCCGCGACTCGGCTCCCATCGTTCATGTTTATGAGCCGTTCAAAAGAATCGGTTCGTTCGCGAACGTCACAACTCTACTTTGCTGCTTCCCAGTCTGCATGAGACATCACAGCGGTAGGTCGCACAAAGTTTTTGCGGTGATTCAATTAAGGCCATGTTTCATGTAACAGCTGAATTCACATGATATATTTGTATGATTGTAATCCAAAACCCCTCTGTGATGTACATTCAGATGTTTCGTTGATTATTTTTCTTTACTTAAGTTACTTTTAATATCTCTCTTTCTCAGCGTTGTGCGTTCCTGCCACATGCTGTTTGTATGCTGCACAAGTCCTCATATATTGCCATTTGTGTTATACAGAATAAAGTGAGGACCTGATGGCAAGATTTTTCGCAGTCTGTCTTTGATTACGACACAACGCAGAAAACACACCGCTACACGAACACGTGAAATTGGTCCCACATGGAAAAAACCTATATAAACATATATGTTTCAATATAGGTTTGATATAGGTTTTTAATATATGTGACATATATAAAATTGGCCGTTTTCCTATATTATGTGTACATATAATATAGGAAAACGGCCAATTTTATATATGTCACATATATGTAAAACCTATATCAAAACCTATATTGAAACATATATGTTTATATAGGTTTTTTCCATGTGGGCAATGTTGCAGAAAATCTAAACTTACGATCTGACTCAGTAGTTAATTCACCAAATGTATATTTATTTAGAATGAATGTTGGTGATTTGTTTGGTAGCTGTTTGTACCAGAAGAGATACGGATTTGTATCAGTTGTAGTATAATTACACCTTAAAATAACTTGATCTCCTTCACTTGCAGTCATTTCTCTTGAAGACTGTTCAACTCTGTCCTGTCCCAAAGACACTGGAAAAATAGATAGAAAATTAAGTCATTAACATGAATGATTTGCAAAGTAAACTCAAACATTTAATAACCTAAATGAAAGTAAACTCTTTTCTGTGAGTGTACAGAAACAAAATGTGCTTACCATCATAATGAGCTGCTGTGAGACACAGAGAAATCAAAGTCCAGCTAAACATAGTTGATCTCTGAGGGAAAAGATCTGAAATTCACTCAATGGTGCTCTCAAAAACTTCTTTCTCTCTTTCTCACTCTGTCATACAGTATCATGTCACATGCTGACCCCTTGTGGACAATTTTGAAATGACTTAAAATGTGTTATTTTGGAAACCATGTAAAATTAGTAAATTAGACTAAAAATATTTTTGAACACATGCTTTATTTCTCTCTACTTTGTGTATTCTGTGTGTATATCGTAAAGCCATTACTCACTGCTTGCATGTTTTGTTGTTTGTTTTTTTGCAGTGTTAAGGTAAAAGTTATATAAAGGTGTGCCTAAAAACTAACACTTTTCTGCCTTGAATAATCATGCATTTGTGTATCATGTGGCTGCTTAGAATGGTCAAGATGCTTCTACTGTAGATAGAGAGGTCTGTGTATAATTCAAGATTTAAGGGTCCCATTTCTCCTGAACTGTAGAGACCATTGATTCCTCACTCTGAGCAGAAGCAGGTTTTTGTACAGTGATCTTGTGTTTCCTGTGACTGTGGGCATCAGAGCACAGTAATACAGAGCAGAGTCTGATACTGCAGCAGAGGAGATGATCAGATCCACATGGTTTTGCTTTTCTTTTCTGATCTTACTTGTGAATCGTTGATCTATACATCAGATGGCTGAACTTCTTTTTTACTGTCTGAGATGAACACAAGCAATTCAGGACCTGATCCGGGATACTGACGGTACCAAAGTAAAGACCATGCAGAAGAATAACTGCAGGATAATATAACATTTGAACCCTCGACAGCAAACTCTTGTCTTTTGTCTGGTGTAATCGTGTCTCCATTACTGGCACCTGCAAAGAAAAGTGAAAAGTTAGTTTTTAGTCTCAAAGGCGCAAATATTACAAGACTTATAAAATGTGACCATTTCAGTTTTTCAGTCACTTATAGTACATTTTAATATATTAAGCCCACAGATAAGACCATATATTTAATTAAAATTACATGCCATCTGTACTGTAATAATACAGGACAGCATTGATTTGATGGTACTTACATGCTAAAGCAGAGAACAGAATAACTGAATGGAGGATCATTGTATGTGTGCTTACAGTCTCAGCTTGAATGATCTGATGAAAGTCTCTGTCAGGTTCAGCAAAATACATCAGATACACATTAAGCTCCTCCTTCCTCACCATCTGGGAAAAGAGAGTGCATCTAAACATCATTTCATCTCTGTCATCTTTTTGAACACATTTTCCTCATAAAATGTTAGAAAGACAGAGTACCGTCTTTAATGTCATCACTAATATCCAGACTTAAACACAAGATTTGCATTTAATTTCATATAGTGAAATTAATTTTTAGAGTGAATGTGACTTACAGACAGGGGAGCCGAATGTGTTTAATGTACTGTATGCAATATTGTGTATCAGGTTTTTGTACAGTGTTCTTGTGTTTCCTGTGACTGTGGTCCTCAGAGCACAGTAGTAAACAGCAGAGTCAGACACACACACATCCTGGATCATCAGAGGAACTGAGCTTGAGGATTTGTTGAGATCTGCATGAAATCTTTCCTCAAATTCTTTTTCACTGCTGCTTGATCCAGTTGAGAGTTTACGGAGCATGTAAACTGGGAATCCATTGGTTTTCTGCTGGTACCAGTAAAGATAAGGGTATTGGTCACTGGTGCTGTAAGTGCAGTGAAGTGTGACCACGTCATGTTCAGACGCTGTTTGAACTCTTGTTGGCTGATTAACAGAATCTTGTGTGCTGCACTCTGTCAGGAAATATAAAAGGAAAGAAACAAATCAGTTTTCATGTAAAGATAATAAAGGAATAATACAATTTAAAAGCAAAGTTACTTTACCTAGAACTGCAGCCAATAGAAGTAAACTCTTCAGCCAGATTAACATAGTTTACATACAAGCATATAAAACTGCAAACGTGATATTAGTGAGTTATGATGATGATGAACATGAGCCAGCCTGAGTTTAGATTTCACTGTATGTGACTATATGTTTGCACAGGTTAAACACATATAGGAGGAGCTTGATAGAATAATAGGCTACAATTCTGCCACAGTGTGGCCAGTTTCTGCAATTACATTAAAATAAAAACAGAAAACCCTTGAAGCAGAACTGGTTGCAGTTTTTACTGTTTACAGTTTAATGTAATTTTTGTAACACACACAATTTTCAACATTTACTGAACACTCTCAAAAGTTTAATTCTGAAGGTTAAAAGGATCAGGCCTACCTTTAATTTAAAGTAGAGGAATTTGCTGACTAAACATAAATTAATTTGATGCTGCATTCACGGAAATTAATGAAACAATATTTTTTATGCTTTTAACGTTTTTATGCCTTTTAATCTTTTAATGTTTCTGTTTGTCTTTTATGCCTTGTAATCTACTTCACACAGGTGTTAGCACATATTTTATTACATTTGGGGCTGGATAGATTGTGGTTTTGATTGTGGTTTTCACTAGATCGGTTCAAAGTGAAAAGAGCTTCAGGTTTTTGTACGACGTGTTTCATGTTTTGTATCACTGGGCTCCAACTCTTAGAGCACAATAATAGAGAGCTGAATCTGACAGACGTACATCAGTAATAGTGAGTTCAGTGGATGTTTGTGATGTAGTCGACTGAAACCGATCATCAGAGGTTTCTTCATAACTATTTGATCGTGCTCCTTTGAGTAATAAATACTGAGGTTCTTTGTTTGGATATTGTCTGTACCAGTAAAGCCAAACATCATTGCTGGTTGTACTATATGAGCAGCTCAGCTTGACAGTTTCTGTTTCTTTAGTGGTAACATTTTTCTCTTTATCTGGCTCAATATTGTCTCCAGACACCAAACCTGTGAACAATAATCAGAATAACAAAAAATTATTTGTCATAGCAAGGATGACCAAAAACATTTCAAACACGACACAATGCAAGCAATAAAAATTAGTAAATAACATTGTTATTAAATCATTGTTTTTTTTTAGGTTTTCCAATCTCCACTGTTTCATCATTTACTGAATAATTACTGTACCTGTTCCCATAATTACAATGAGCAGAAAGCATCTGTCCATGTTGAATCAGATCAGCAGTTCTTTGCTGCACTGTGTGTGAGACACTGAAGGACGTAAAGACACACATGAACTTCCTGCTCGCTGTCACATGATGTCTGTCTGTCTGTCTAGGCCTTTTACAACAATTTTAGTATAAATTTTTCTTTGTCAAAACAATAAGTAAATGCTACCATCTTTTCTGTCCTTCTGAGATATAGACATCATGAAATATGTGTATTGCCTGAAATGTTGAGAATATTCTCTGAGAAGTTTTAGATTCTTCATAAGGTTCATCATTATAATTAGAGGAATGATACATTCTTCTTAAATTTGCTGAGCTGGACAGTCTACATTACACATTTTCATGCTGCCAGCAACTAATGTTTATTCATTTATTTTTGTCATTTAATCTTAAATGTTTGTTTATTGTTTGTGATATGTCCACGTCTATGATACAAATGTTTATCATGACCAAAATAGTAATGATCTAGAAGAGGTGTAAGAGCAGAATTAAATAGAAAAAGAGTATAATGATAATAGTTAACAAGATTGATTAGCTTAAAAATAGTTATATATAATAAATATTTTTTATTATAAAACTTCTCGTTTTGTTTTCAAAGTGTTTATTTCAAGATTTAAATTAAAATCTGAATCCCGGATGCTGATCCAGAGGCAGTTCTGAACACAAGTTATCATCTATTTCATGTTTTTGTGTGAGTGTTGAGTGTGTTTGAGTCACAGTGGGCTTCAGAGCACAGTAATACACAGCAGAGTCAGACACACACACATCCTGGATCATCAGAGGAACTGATCTTGATGTGGAGTTCAATGTTGCAGAAAATCTGTATTTAAATTCATCCTCAGTATTTCCTTTCCCATAGGAAAATTCACTCAGAATAAATGCTTGGTGATCTGTTTGGTAGCTGTTTGTACCAGTAGAAGATATGCATTTGTAGTTGTGGTAGAATAATTGCACAGGAGAGTAACTTGATCTTGTTTATTTGCAGTCATTTCTCTGTAAGGCTGTTCAACTCTGTCTTGTCCCCAGCACACTGGAAAATATTTAACTATTTATGAATTTACATATATTGAGTACTGTAACTAAAACAGATACTGAAGTGTAATACATTATCTTTCTTACCAAAGTCCCGTATTGTGAGGAAAAGAGTAATAATAATCAGTTTGTTGCATTGCTGAGATAAAGAGATTATTTTAACATATATTCAATGAATGTGTCTCTGTATCTTTACTGAAGCTCTCTGTTTCCTCTCTGCTGCTCTTCTCTTGATATTTCAAGTCTTCAAGTAGCTCTAGGTCCTCACATGGCACACTGCTGATGACACTTTAAGTGATGCTGCCCCCAGTGGTGAAATCATGTATTTCTAACACTTGAACACCTTATGTTTACATTTTGAAGCAGGAGACATATAGACACACTTTTTGATATAAAGCCTCAGCGCCAGATTTACTAAGAGCTTGCACCAGTGCAAAAACCTGTTTAGAACGGTCAGGATTTACTAAAGACATGCAGTGAAAAATTAGCGATGAAAAGGCATGGACAGTTTTTTTGCGCCTGACCTCATTACATATGAATTTTTAGGAGTTTTCCTTTCAGATGCAATATTTATGGGGGGAGAATATTTAAATAAATCATGCAACATGATTTACTATGGTTTGCATTTGTCAATGTACTATACTAATATTTAATGCTGAAAAACGCATGTCTCAACCCATTTTGTGCTTGAAATGGCTGTGTCTGTGTTCTTTAATTTGTGCATTGTCAATAAATCACCCAGAAAATTTTTCACTCCCATCTGCACTATTGTGGGATTGGGTCTCATTTGCCCAGTTTAGTAAATCTGGCCCTATTTATTTTAGAATTGCCTTTACCATCCAGTAACTTTTTTTTTTTTTAAAAGTCATGTGTCAACTTTAACACAAGACAATGAACTCAAGACACAGAGGGCTAATATACACAAGAGGATGGCAATCAAAAAAACCAGGGAACCGGTGAGAACTAACGAGAAACGACAACTAATGAATGACTCAAACACAAGCAAATACAGACAATAAAAACTAAGACTAGAAACTAAACACGACAATAGGTGTGTTCGACTTGAAGCAGCGCTGGACAGACCGATCGGTAAATGACACCAAAGTACAGCGAGAGCGTTTCAAAAGCATTCACTGAGCCGTCTGCTCTCTAATCGCTCTCTCTGTACTTTGGTGTCATACACTGATCGTTCTGTCCAGAGCTGCTTCAGGTTGAACACACCTGGTGAAAAAGACATAACTGTGACATCATGCTGTTTGCATTTCAGTTGAGGAAATACAGTGAAGCCACAGGTCTCCATCAACACTGATTATCAGTTATACACTTTAATTTGCACTTGCTTTACAGTCAGTAATTATTTTACAGAATTAAGTTTATTTTGTGGCTTAAATGTATATGAATAATAAATCAATTTTACTCAGAGACTGTTTGGCTTGCCAAAACTGTTACATTCAGCTGTCGCAAACTATTTGACTTTGAAACTCGAAGTTCTTTTTTTAACCAGTAACAGAGTGATTTCGACGCAAAAAGTTGTTTTTATCGTCTTTAATATCAAAAATATTGTATTTAAACCTATGAAAATGCAGATCCTGTTGTAAATAACAATTTAAAAAAATCATTTTTTTTAAAGGTGTTGTTCCATTTTTACTCCTTTAGCAGATTTTGACTCATATTAATAAACCAAGCTGTTTGTGATAATACAACACGATCACATGAGAATGCGTATCAATAGTACGAGTCTGTAATCTCGTAGAATATATACGCCAAAATGGGTTTTGGCGTGCTTATGGTACGCGGTTTTTCGCGTGCATATGATACGCACTTTATAAACTGCGTACCATAAGCACGCCAAAACTCATTTTGGCGTATATATTCTACGAGATTACAAACTCGACTATTGATACGCATTTTCGTGTGATCGGGCTCGATAATACAGTAACTGATGTTGCACTCCACATAAAAACAAAAAGATTCATGAGGGTGGGTCATTATTTCTGAAGGTGTGACTTGATTTTACATTGGACATTTTTTGTACATGCAAATATTTTTTATTTATACAAACACTTTTTCACTTTAAATAATAATGCATTTTCATTTCAAAATGCTCAAAATGCTTCTTTGAATGGGCAAGATGCTTTGACATACTCTTGGTAAAATTCAAGATTAACGGTCCCATTTCTCCCGAACTGTGGAATCCCATTGATTCCTCACTCTGAGCAGAAGCAGGTTTTTGTACAGTGTTCTTGTGTTTCCTGTGACTGTGGGCTCCAGAGCACAGTAATACAGAGCAGAGTCTGATACTGCAGCAGAGGAGATGATCAGATCCACATGGTTTTCCTTTTCTTTTCTTATCTCAGTAGTGAATCTAGAATCTACATCAGACTTCCGACCATCTTTTGCACGGTCTGAGATGAGCACAAGGAATTGAGGAGCTGATCCGGGATACTGACGGTACCAGTAAAGAGTTAATGCAGATGAATAACTGCAGGATAATGTAACATTTGAACCCTCAACACTGAACTCCTCTATTTTGGTTGGTTTAATTTCATTTCCATATGTTGCATCTGCAAAAGTAGATCAAATCTTTAATGAAGATGTTTAAATTAAATCAGTCTTTTTAGATGTACAAACACAAAATACAGTATAGTGTACAATGTACAATACTTCATTTTGAGCAGAAATGAGCAATTCTGGCTGCTCAGAATACATACAAGCAATACTCAAAATATTTTAATACTTACATGTAAGTGCAGAAAGCAGAATAAAAGAATGGAGCATCATTGTGTTTGTTCCTTATGTTCTGTTGAACAGACTTCTCTTACAGACACTTATCAAGATCACATCAGATGTCAAAGCTTTAAACCCTCCCTCCTCCAGAGATCTAAATGAAAGAGCAGATCAGATCTGTTTCATAGTCCACAGTGTCATCACTATTCATATGCTGTAGCTCATAGCACCCTCTTGTGGTTACTTACTGACTTGTACAAGAAAAATGTTCAGAACTAAAACAGAATGTGATCTGGATTAATTCCTCAAACTTTGGTTGTTACAGTACTGTAGATCTCATAAACCTGTAATTATCGGCAGAGAGGCTTTGTTTAGATGTGAATACAGCATGAATAGAGATACAGTTTATGGTACTAGGTATTAATTTTATGGTCTTGTACAGTCACCATAGCTTAGACAAAAAGCAAATTAAATTGTATTTAAAACAACAATTTAGTCAGTGTTTTTCAGAACATAAGAGTACACCGTGTACGTATTGTGTCAATTAAGTTCATTTAAAAAAAAAAAATCATAATCTATCATGCCACTGCTGATAGCTTTCACCCTCATATACCCAGATCCGGCCCACATCTGAAACATGTGGATTACACATGGACCAGATAGTCTGGATCTGGGCCGACATTATGCTGTTGTCAGGGTAGTTATATAGTGTGAAATCATGAATCATAATCTACCTTTAATTCAGATGGATTTATGGAAGGAAATTATTTGTACACCTTCAGCTGTGTCAGGTTTTTGTACAGTGTTCTTGTGTTTCCTGTGACTGTGGGCGTCAGAGCACAGTAATACAGAGCAGAGTCTGATACTGCAGCAGAGGAGATGATCAGATCCACATGTTTGATCTCTTTTGTGGCTTGTTTTTCTTTTCTGATCTTAGTAGAGAATCCTGGAAATCTACCTCAGATGTTGCAGACTCTTTCACACTCTCTATTTTAAGCACAAGAAATTGAGGAGCTGATCCGGGATACTGACGGTACCAGAGAGATGAATCTGCAGATGAATAACTGCAGGATAATGTAAGAGTTGAACCCTCTGCAGCAGACTCTTCAGTGCTGTCTGGTGTGATTTCATCTCCAAAACTCACACCTAGAAAGAGCAAAATAACAACTTTTAACTTTCAAATGGTTTTAGTTTTGAAATTGATTAAAATGATTTGAATCAATTAATAGTTTAATTATATTAACAATTATATTAATTGATATGATATATTAATGTTACTTTGTCATTGCATTTTCAATTAAATAAAAAAGCTCATTTAGCATTTAAGTTGAGGAAAATTATTTGAAAAAATATATATTCTCAAATTAGAAATTACAAATGCATGCAAAACATACACAAATGCACTTACATGCCAAGGCAGAGATCAGAATGACTGAATGAAGTATCATTGTACATGTGTGTGTTCACTGCAGCAGGACTGAGCTTTGTGACAGTCTAGCAAAACTAACAAGATCATCTGAGATGTTAAACTCCTCCTCTTTCATCCTCTGTAAGTTTGATGCCAAAAAAAAACAAAAAAAACACTCATATTATATACACACATTTTAAAACCAAACAGTATATTTAGTATAATAAATGTTAGATCTGCTCATTCAGGTTAAAAAAAATAATATGCAGATTAAAGATAATTTTAGCACATAGACTATATGTAAAACTGAAACATAGTGATGAGTGGATGATATGCACTTTACACAGTTAAATTATACAGTATGCATGTTATTGTCATGGGACAGAAGTCAATATCATGTGGATTCACATCTTTTCATATAACTGAGCACTTCCTCTGTTTTTGTGTGAGTGTTGAGTGTGTTTGAGTCACAGTGGGCTTCAGAGCACAGTAATACACAGCAGAGTCAGACACACACAGGTTCTTGATTGTCAGAGGAACTGAATCTGACGACACTTTAGAGCGAAATCTCTCCTGAAACTGAAGATCATTATCTTCTGCTCCATATTTGTTTCTCCTCAGGATATATTTAGGAAAGACATTTGCTCTCTGGATGTACCAGAAAAGTTCAGGCTGCGGTGAAGCTGTTTTAAATTTGCATTGTATTGTTACTGATCTTCCTTCAAATTGGACACTCTCCACGACACTCTGTAAACACAATAATGTAATAATAAACTGTAAAAAATAAGGTTTAAAACTGTTTGAATTGGGAAATGTCCACACTTACCATGATAAACTGATGCAAAAATGAACAAGTTCAACAACCTAAGAATTATCATATTTTATGTGGTGACTGAAACAGGAGTAAAAGATGAGTAATTCAGTCGGTTGTGTCAGTAGGAATGAGGATGGTGTATAACAGAGAGGGGAGGTTAAACAGATTTAAAATAAGAAAATAACAGATTTTAAGCATCTACACTGCCCTCTTCAGGATATTATTAGAAATAGATTTTACAATTCAATTCAAAAGTCAATTTTTCATTCATTATTCATGCAGCACATGACAGAACACTGTAGTGTCAATATTTGAAGTTATTGATAATTCAGACACTTAAACATGTATGACTGTATTTAAAATATTTTCATTCTGTACAAAATGACAGGAATATTTTCACCCTTTATTTTAGTATGTATCAGGATTAACAACATACACCCTGATTAATGTAACATATACCCTTGATGTAAATGGAAATATAAGGAATAGAATATTGTATCTACATTGTCTTTGAAATTGTAAAGCCATGTGAAAAATGGCTTTATAAAAGCTTTGGGCAGTCTGAGTTCAAGTCCTGTCTTCATAACTTGTTAAATATGGATTTTTTTTTTTTTTACACAAACACATCGCTTCACTTCAGAAGGCCTTTATTAACCCTCCGGAGCCGTGTGGAATATGTTTATGATGCATGGATGTGGATGGAGACACTTTCTTCAGCTCAGACTCGTTTGGTAATGCATAATGCCATTATAAAGCTCGGATGCGTCAGGATATTTATTAATATTTCTATAGTTTCTGCAATTACATTAAAATAAAAACAGAAAACCCTTGAAGCGGAATATACTGTTTTTACTGTTTACAGTTTAATGTTTTTTTTGTAACACACACAATTTTCAAGATTTACTGTACACTCTCAGAAGTTTAATTCTAAAGGGTTAAAGGATCAGGCCTACCTTTAATTTAAAGTAGAGGAATTTGCTGACTAAACATAAACTAATTTGATACTGGATTAATGGAAACTAATGAAACAATATTTTTATGCTTTTTTATGTTTTTATGCCTTTAATGTTTTAATGTTTCTGGTTTTCTTTTATGGCTTATAATCTCTTCACACAGGTGTTAGCACATATTTTATTACATTTGGGGCTGGACAGATTGTGGTTTTGATTGTGGTTTTCACTAGATCGGTTCAAAGTGAAAAGAGCTTCAGGTTTTTGTACGACGTGTTTCATGTTTTGTATCACTGGGCTTCAACTCTTAGAGCACAATAATAGAGAGCTGAATCTGACAGACGAACATCAGTAATAGTGAGTTCAGTGGATGTTCGTGATGTAGTCGACTGAAACCGATCATCAGAAGTGTGTTTATTACTATTTGTTCGTGCTCCTTTGCGTAATAAATATTGAGGTTCTTTGTTTGGATATTGTCTGTACCAGTAAAGATAAACATATTCACTATTTGTACTATATGAGCAGCTCAGTTTGACAGTTTCTGTTTCTTTAGTGATAACATTTTTCTCTTTATCTGGCTCAATATTGTCTCCAGATACCAAACCTGTGAACAATAATCAGAATAACAAAAAATTATTTGTCATAGCAAGAATGACCAAAAACATTTCAAACACATGACACAATGCAAACAGTCAAAATTAGAAAAATAAGATTGTTAAATCATTGTTTTAAAAAAAAAAAAAAAATTATTTACCTGTTCCCATAATTACAATGAGCAGAAAGCATCTGTCCATGTTGAATCAGATCAGCAGTTCTTTGCTGCACTGTGTGTGAGACACTGAAGGACGTAAAGACACACATGAACTTCCTGCTCACTGTCACATGATGTCTGTCTGCCCACCTATCTATCTATATGTCCGTCTGTCTGTCTTTTACAACAATTTTAGTATAAAATTTTCTTTTCAAAATTATTTTCTGTCCTTCTGAGATATAGACGACATGAAATATGTGTATTGCCTGAAACGTTGTGAATGTTTTATATTCTATAATGTCATATTTTTATTTATATTACATTAACAGTGCAGCTGCAGTTTCTAAAGAACATTTGACAACACTGCAGCCCTGTGGCAGAAATGTGCCTCCACAATGTCATTATCATTTAAAGGTGAGAGTGGAATCTTGGGACATGTGGTCTCCACCTAAATGGACGGTGCAAAAGAATAGGGATATGACTCTGGAAGAAATCATGATCATGGATGTGATTATTAACATTATTGTAGTATGAAGCAGAGCAGGACCAAGTGTTGTGGGAACTGAACGAGGAGCTGGAGCGATTGATCAACACACGCCTCACGAGCAGCGGGACTTTTATTATGACACAGTCGCTGGCGCCGCTTCCGCTTTTCCGGTCATGAGTATGAGGTAACGCAGCTCTGTTTATCATATTAGATACATTTGAGTGTGTTGAAAATGATGTTATAACGTTACTCTGTGCGTTCGCTCGGCGGCTGCTGTGAGACACTGTTACACACTGCAGTAAGATAGATCGATTTTAGAATATCATATTAAATACTAGATGGCTTGTGTTGATAAATGTCATGCAATTCATTTTAAAACGTATTGTATGATGGAGAAAATGCTGTATTACTGTTACTAAAAATAAAGCTGTATCTGATTATGCTATGTTAGCTACTTCACAGAACAGAATACACATGACAGCATTAGATTCATTACTTATTTTTATACTAGCTTCATTTTCACTATCCCTCTGTTTCTCTCATTGTAACAGGTTTTTGTACAGTGTTCTTGTGTTTCCTGTGACTGTGGGCCTCAGAGCACAGTAATACAGAGCAGAGTCTGATACTGCAGCAGAGGAGATGATCAGATACACGTGATTTTGTTCCTTTTTTTCAACTTCAGCAGTGAATCTTGGATCTACATCAGACGTCGCAGCTTCTTTTTTACTACTGTAGGTGAGTACAAGAAATTCAGGTTTTGATCTTCCATACTGACGGTACCAGAGGAGATCATCTGAACCTCCAGAGGCAGAAAAACTACAGGATAATGTAACACTTGAACCCTCCTCAGCAAAAACATCTGTTTTGTTTGGTTTGATGACATTTCCAAATACAGCAGCTGAAATAGAAAAGATACATTTGTACATTTTAGTGAGATGTTTTTAATAAAAACAAAATTTTAAAAGAAATATTATAATAATTAACCGAATAACACACCTGCTGAGAGACAGAGCAGAATAAGTGAATGAAGATTCATTGTTCAAGTGTTCACTCTGAGAAGAGTCAGACTGAATCGTTTCATCCACAGTCTCTTTCAGACACGATTAGATCATGTCAGATCTGTGAACTCTGAGTCCCTCCTCTCTGAGAACATTATAACATTATGTTCTGTAAGTTCAATTCTGTTGTTCATTGCTGCAGTTCCTAGTGAATGTCTGAGAACGCTGCCATCTTGTGGCATGATATACCTACACAATCCCCTGGTTTCACAGACAATGCCTAAGCTACTCCTAGACTAAAATGCATGTTTGAGCTGTTTTAACTGAGAGCAACTTGTACTGACATATCTTAAAGGTGCCCTAGAACCCTTTTTCACAAGATAGTATAAGTCTAAGGTGTCCCCTGAATGTGTCTTTGAAGTTTCAGCTCAAAATACCCCATAGATGTTTTATTATTAAATTTTTTAACTGCCTATTTTGGGGCATAATTAAAAATAAGGATGTCCCGATCAGGTTTTTTTGCCCTCGAGTCCGAGTCCGAGTCATTTAATTTTGAGTATCTGCCGATACCGAGTCCCAATCCGATTCTTCTATAATACATAAAAAAAAGAATAAAGAAGAGCGAAAAAACAGATCCAGAATGTTCCTTATTTTTTATTTAATTACAAACAGAGCACTTCTGTGAGGTAGCTTGAACAATCAAGTAATAAATAACATAGGCTAAATTGTTCACTTCACTTCACTTTAGTGCAACAGTAAATATAAAAAAGGCTAATATAAAAACAAATATATTTGGTTTGATTTGGGTATGCTGCAGTCTGTGTAATAACTAAAATAATGTTTATATATATCATATGTTCTAGCTAGTTTACTTTAGTTTTTTATAATACACCATACTTTAACCCAAACTGAATAATAAAAAACAAGTTTAAAAGGGTAAATCTTCTATTATTATTTTTGATTCTTAATTTTCTTTTCTGTCATACTCAAATTCTTGTTAAAACACATTAGACATGCGTATTGTGTGCATTTTGAACACTTTTTGTGTGAAATTATATTTATTTTGTCCATCAAAAGTGTGCTTTCCCTTTAATTAAGCGTCAGCAGCGCAGCGTGTGTCTCAATCAGCTCCCTAGTTCAGTAGTCAGGGCACTGATCAGGGTATCAGCCACATTCACTTTCATTATATACTGATTCACGACCTAGGGAGCTAGGGAGCTGATTGAGACACAGGGATAGACTCGGTGCCGAGACGATCGCGGCACTGCTGCTTACGCGACGCTCCTGCCTGACGCTTTACGAGCTGCTCCTGCTGCCTGTGTGAATGCATCCGTTGGTTGACATGCACGCTGAAAAAATATGCGCTACTCACGCGCCGCTTACGCTTGCAGTGTGACACAGGCCTAACTCTGTGCCATCGCATTACTATAGATGTGTTAAAAATAATGAGAATATATATACATATATATCCGAGTCCTGATCGGGCGGTAACGTCCGATTCCGATCGAGTCTGAAACCACATGATCGGGCCCGATTTCCGATCACGTGATCGGATCTGGACATCCCTAATTAAAAATACGCAGATTCTGTGCGTGTCCCCTTTAAATGCTCGCAGCTCTATAATACATTGCATAAGCAAAGTTCACACAGCCAATGTAACCCTCAAAATGGATCTTTACAAAGTGTTCGTCATGCGTGCATCAGATCATGTGAGTATGGTATTTATTTGGATGTTTACATTTGATTCTGAATGAGTTTGTTAGTAGCCTAGGCTGTGGCTAATGGGGCTAAAGCTAACATGTTAATGATCCCGACTGTTGCGTCACAGTCGGTGTTATGTTGAGATTCGCCTGTTCTTCAGAGGTCTTTTGCAAAAATCAAATTTACCTATAATATAAATTTAGCCTTTGAGGTTTGAGATTTGAAAACAAAGTAAATATTTTTGTTCATAATTTCATTAATTACTAAATAACGCACCTGTTCCCACAATGAGAATCAGTATGAAGCATGTGTCCATGTTGAATCAGATCAGATCAGTTCTCTGTTGAGGCTCTCAGTGCTTGAGCTGTAAGTCACTGCAGATCAGTCACAAACACACACAGGAACTTCCTCCTCGCTCAACTTCCTGCTGCTGTTCACTTTCATCCATATGCTGTATTGTACAGGTGCTGGTCATATAATTAGAATATCGTGAGAATAAGAATAAGTTCCTTCTTTTATTGTAAATTATTTTAAAAAATGAAACTTTCATTTATACTAGATTCCCTACATGTAAAGTAAAACATTTCAAAAGTTTTTTTTTTTTTTTTTTTTAAATTTGTTGATTAGAGCGTACAGCTAATGAAAGTCCAAAATCCAGTATCTCAAAATATTAGAATATTTACATTTGAGTTTCATTAAATGACCATCCCTACAATTCCGGGTATCTCTTGTTCTTTGAAACCACACTAAAGGGGAAGACTGCTGACTTGGCAATGGTTCAGGAGACAATCATTGACACCCTCCACAAAGAGAGTAAGTCACAGAAGGTCATTACTGAATGTGGTGGCTGTTTACAGAGTGATGTATCAAAGCATATTAAATGCAAAGTTGACTAGAAGGAAGAAATTGGGTAGGCAAAGGTGTACAAGCAACAGGGATGACCACAAGCTTGAGAATACTGTCAAGTAAAGCCGATTCAGACACTTGGGAGAGCTTCACAATGAGTCAAATGAAGCCGGAGTCAGCGCATCAAGAGTCACCACACTCAGGCATCTTCAGAAAAAGGACTACCAAGCCACTTCTGAAACAACATCAGAAGCTTCTTACCTGGGCTAAGGAGAAAAAGAACTGGACAGTGAACAGTGGTCGAAAGTCCTCTTTTCAGATAAAAGTAAATTTTGCATTTCATGTTGAAATCATGGTCTCAGAGTCTGAAGGAAGACTGGAGAGGCACAGAATCCAAGCTGCTTGAAGTCTAGTGGGAAGTTTCTGAAGTTAGTAATGATTTGTGTTTTATCAAGTGCAAAGTCAATGCAGCCATCTTCCAGGAGATTTTGGAGCACTTTATGCTTCCATCTGCTGACAAGCTTTATGGAGATGCTGATTTCCTTTTCCAGCAGGACCAGGGCCGTCTGAAGGAATTTGGGGGCCCCAAGCAAAATGGACATGGAGGACCCCCGACCCCCGCACACAAGCAAAGCCTACAGGAACCACAGCATAGCCATACAGTTTAAGTTCACCCACACTTTATATAAATAAAAAAGGTTTACAGTGCAAATACTGCTGTTGCATATACTGTGCATAAATAAAAAAGGTTTATTTTTGCCTGAGATTTGCCTGTCCAACGTTGTTTTCGTTGATTTTTTTTCATGTTTTTAATGGCTAAATGGTTATATTTTGCCCGGTTTAATTGTGTTTATTGCTATGCCATATTTTATTTTGTTGTAGCCATACAGATGAAGTTAATACACTTAAAATTCCAGTTATGGACAACAAAAACAAAGAAATTTCAAGTTTTTCAACTTTGAATCTCTTGTCTTCAGTTTCTGGTCTCCTAATGATGTGAAATATGAGTGGGAGTTTACTCAGGGTGATTATTTTGTATTTGAGCTGTGCGTCTTGGGCGTCCGTCAAAAATAGGCGAGGCGCATGCAGAGTAAACGAGGCTATCCTCCTCCTCCCATCTCTTCTTTCTCTTCTGGCTTCCTGAAGCATAATTCCGCTTCATGACTGCCGAGGAGGTTTTGTATTTTGCCGGCAGCAGAGATCACGTGGTTGGCTGGCTGCTGTCAGCGACTACTGAGAGGGGCCCCCTTGAGGGGGATCCCGATAACAGTGTCATTGCAGTGTCATTTACTGCATTGACGATCAAAGGGGCGCTCACACAGTGTCGTTGCATTTTATTCTTAACCAGTCGTTGTCTTGGGGCCCCAGGCCAGCTCGGGGCCCCAAGCAATTGCTTGGTTTGCTTGCCTTGTCGTGACGGGCCTGAGCAGGACTTTAGCACCTGCCCACAGTGCAAAAACCACTTCCAAGTGGTTTGCTGACCATGATATTACTGTGTTTTATTGGCCAGCCAACATGCCTGACCCCTGAATCTATGGGATATTTTCAAGAGAAAGATGAGAAACAGTCGATCCAACAATATACAGATGATCTGAAGGCTCAATAGTGCCTCAGCAGTGCCTCAGGCTGATCACTCCCATGCCACACTTCACTGATGCTGTAATTTGTGCTAGGAGCAAGTCATTTGCTGTAATATGTGCTGCCGACCAAGTATTGAGTGTACAAATGAACATACTTTAAAGGTCCCATTCTTCGTGATCCCATGTTTCAAACTTTAGTTAGTGTGTAATGTTGTTGTTAGAGTATAAATAAAATCTGTAAAATTTTAAAGCTCAAAGTTCAATGGCAAGCGAGATATTTTATTTAACAGAAGTCGCCTACATCGAACGGCCAGTTTGGACTACATCCCTCTACTTCCTTCTTTAATGACGTCACTAAAACAGTTTTTTGACTAACCTCCGCCCACAGGAATACACAAGAGTTGCGTTTGTAGAGTGTGTTTGTTGCCATGTCGTCGAAACGCTGTTATTTTCATCCCGCAGTCCAATCACCGGGTCTGATTACGGCTCAAATTGATAGGGTAAAATTAAAGACATGTTTACAATAACACTGAGCGCGTGCATCTCCACGTTATGGTAAGAGGCGTGACCTTTCCAGGCAAGATGCGCTAAACTGCTGTCGAATCACAACACAGGAACCGCTGGCACAATCAGAACTCGTTACGTATTTCTGAAGGAGGGACTTCATAGAACAAGGAAGTCATCAGCCCGTTTTTATGACAGTGGAAACAGCGATATACAGATAAGTAAATTATGTGAAAAATACTGTGTTTTTTTACACGCAAAACATGAACACGTTATATTGCACACTATAAACACAATCAAAGCTTAAAAAAAACACGAAAAACGGGACCTTTAAAGAACTTGAACTTTTCTGTTTTGAAAATCCATTTTTTGATTGATCTTAGGAAATATTCTAATATTTTGAGATACTGGATTTTGGACTTTCATGAGCTGTACGCTCTAATCATCAAAATTAAAAAAAAAAACCAACTTTTGAAATGTTTTACTTTACATGTAGGGAATCTAGAATATATGAAAGTTTCATTTTTAAAAATAATTTACAATAAAAAAATTAACTTTTTCACGATATTCTAATTATATGACCAGCACCTGTATATTGTACATCATTTAATTGTTTTTGATAAATCTTTTCCCCACCATTTTATAATAATTCTTCAAAAATACTAAACTTATAGTGCTGAATCTGTTTTATATGTTACTGATCTTCCTTCAGTCACATGTTTGTCTGATCAACTGTGTCCTCTGATCTGCACTCTGTGAAGGTTTAAGAATATTTAATGTAAAATCTGATATAAAATGTAAACAATTGATATGAACAGCTGCTGTATTATTGAGTAACTACTGCCCTCTTATGGTTAACTGCAAGTATTGCACAACTTAAACAGCGCCATCTCATTGTGTAACAAATGTAAAAAATAATATGACTCACTTTTAGAATGTTGTTTTTATCATTTTTGTATTAGATTATGTAATTATTTGTATACTAGGTTCTTTCTCACAATTTTTTCTCTCTCATCTCTCATTGTAACAGGTTTTTGTACAGTGTTCTTGTGTTTCCTGTGACTGTGGGCCTCAGAGCACAGTAATACAGAGCAGAGTCTGATACTGCAGCAGAGGAGATGATCAGATACACGTGATTTTGTTCCTTTTTTTCAACTTCAGCAGTGAATCTTGGATCTACATCAGACGGAGCTTTTTTTGCACTTCCAAGGATGAGTACAAGAAATTCAGGTTTTGATCTTCCATACTGACGGTACCAGAAGAGATAATCTTGAGCTCCAGAGGCAGAAAAACTACAGGATAATGTAACACTTGAACCCTCCTCAGCAAAAACATCTGTTTTGTTTGGTTTGATGACATTTCCAAATACAGCAGCTGAAACAGAAAACATTTGTATGTTTTTAGTGAGACATTTTTAATAAATTTTTAATAAAATAATTTTAATAATTAACCAAATAACTTACCGGTTGAGACACAGAGCAGAATAAGTGAATGAAGATTCATTGTTCAAGTGTTCACTCTGAGAAGAGTCAGACTGAATGGTTTCATCCACAGTCTCTTTCAGACACGATTAGATCATGTCAGATCTGTGAACTCTGAGTCCCTCCTCTCTGAGAACATCATGTCTATATTTCACACTTGAGGAACTGAAGAAAGAGCCAATCACACTCAGTTTTCTCTTGTTTTCTCTCTGCTGTGTTTTGTGTGTGATTTTGAAATATGTTTAATATAGGAAATATATTAATGTCCTGCAAATTAGATTTCTGAAATTTGCCTTTCAGTTTCATCTGCATTTACAAGCAATGCAATGTTTGAAAAGTTTAAGAAATATTAATTTTCACTTTGGTTATTTAATTTTCCAATCCCAGCATAATATTAGATATATTGTGCTTATTTTCTGATTAAGTCAAATTATATCAAGCAGCATTAGGAAAAATTCAGAATTTAAAAAATTGTCTCCCTTTCATGAATCTGAATTGAATTGGTCACATCCCACTGGAAACTGAATTTGAATTGGAATTAGAATATCAGGAAGTGGAATGACAATCCATACAATTAATGTTAATGTTACACTTTATTTTTAGGTGTCCTTGTTACTGTGTAATTATACATTTAAGTACAGAGTAATAATAATTAACTAAATGTACTTAATATAGAGTAAGATTAGGGTTTGGTTTAGGCTAGTTGTGTAAATAAAATTATTCCAAATTTATAGTTATAGTAACATGTAACGTGTAACAAGGACAGTAAAATAAAGTGTTACCAAAGTTCATATATTCATTTTAAAGGAATTTTAAAAAGTGCATTACGTCTAAGAGAGAAAGCGGTTTAACAAATTGATGTTTCTGCCAGAGAAACATTTCAGAAACATTATATTTGTCACGTTTTGAGTTGTTCATGTTTAGAGTTTGTTTTTGATCTGTTTTTGTTCATCGTTTGATTCTAGGTTGGTTTTCTTGTTCTGTGTTTTAGTTCTGTCCTCTGCCTGTTTGTATCATGATTTCTGATTTGATTAGAGTTTGAGTTCAGGTGTGTCTTGATAATCATCCAATCTGTTCCTGTGTTTGATCAGTGTATTTCAGCTGGGCTGTCACAATATCAGATTTTTCACACCACTGTTATCATGGCCAAAAGAATTCACAATATCGATATATCACGATATCTTTAGAAACCTTGAAAAAAAAAATGTTATTAGTCAAATTCATCTTTACTTTATTTTGTCTTTTTCATTTTTTTAAGCCAATGAATCACACCATTGCATACAACTATACCTAAGGGTAATAATCATACTGACGAATACAAGGCACAATTATTTTTACTTTTTGCATTCTGTCTTTAGCAAAATTTTTATGAAGCAAGACATGCATTTAGTATTTGATTTCAAACTGGAGTAAAAAACACTGCCTGAATGTTTCCTAAAGAACTAAAAACACTTTCTGATGCACATTTTAAAGACCATGTGATTTTATTTAGAGGCAGGAATTATATTATTTTTACAGTATTCTATACAATGTTAAAGGCCATGTAGATTAGCATAGCATTATAAATATATATTATCCTTACGAAAATAACCAAGATGGCTTGAACACAAACAAACCATATACTGTCAAAATGGTGTCTTAATTCTCCATGTTAAATCATTCAAAATGTCTCTGTCTGCACTTTAAATGCACATTTCATACCGTTACATATGTAGCCTATTTCTTTTCATTTCGAATTGTTTAATTTAAAAGTACGCCTAGACATTTCAAGCTTTCTATAGATATACTTCTCATGTCTATGAGGCAAGTAGTTTATACGCTGAGTTTTGGTTCATTTATGAGACGCGCTCCAGTTCACGTGCAAGTGATCGCGTCGGTGCCTCCATTATATTGTCTGCAACATTTGCTTCTTATTTATTAAATCCAGACAATTGGTTGATGAAACATTGATTAAAATTAAGATACAATTTATACAAAAGATTATCGGTTATCGCGATATATCGCCACACTCTTAATTAACACGATATAGATTTTTCAGTATATCGCGACACCCCTAATTTAAGCCGTGTGTTTCAGTCTGTTCTTGGTCAGTTCTCCGTTGCGTTATGTTGGTTGTTCAGATCTTGTTTTATAGTGAAGAGTGTTTTTGTTTCTAGTTATTGTTAAACTTTCTGCTGCACTTAGATCCAGCATTTCTCATCCGTTTGCAACCATTTGTAACAATATTACTTTAAACTGCAAATTTTATGGCCATAAGAAAAGTGGTTTGAACATGTGGAATATGATATCTGGTCATGTTGTTAATGTTTCTTGTCTGAAATTTCTAATTTATGCCTTATAACAAAGACCTAATTCAGCCTCACACAGGTGTTACCACATAGTTTATTACATTTGGGGCTGGATAGATTGTGGTTTTGATTGTGGTTTTCACTAGATCGGTTCAAAGTGAAAAGAGCTTCAGGTTTTTGTACGACGTGTTTCATGTTTTGTATCACTGGGCTCCAGCTCTTAGAGCACAATAATAGAGAGCTGAATCTGACAGACGTACATCAGTAATAGTGAGTTCAGTGGATGTTTCTGATGTAGTCGACTGAAACCGACTATCAGAAGTGTGTTCATAATAAGCACTACTCGTTGCTCGAGCTCCTTTGCGTAATAAATACTGAGGTTCTTTGTTTGGATATTGTCTGTACCAGTAAAGCAGAACATTTTGACTATTTGTACTATATGAACAGCTCATCTTGACAGTTTCTGTTTCTTTAATGTTTTTTTCTCTCTCTTTATCTGGCTCAATGTTGTCTCCAGTCACCAAACCTGTGAACAATAAAAAGCGATTTTTGATTTGTGAAGGCAAGGTTGACAAAATGATATTGCAAACACAATTTACTTTTTACAAAAAAAAAAAAAAAAAAAAAAAAAAAAAAATGCTGTTTGATGCTTTAAAATTGTAATTGTTTATGTACAGAAATTAATTAATAAATAACGCACCTGTCCCCACAATGAGAATCAGTATGAAGCATGTGTCCATGTTGAATCAGATCAGATCAGTTCTCTGTTGAGGCTCTCAGTGCTTGAGCTGTAAGTCACTGCAGATCAGTCACAAACACACACAGGAACTTCCTCCTCGCTCAACTTCCTGCTGCTGTTCACTTTCATCCATATGCTGTATTGTATATTGTACATCATTTAATTGTGTTTGATAAATCTTTTTCCCACCATTTTATAATAATTCTTCAAAAATACTAACCTATAGTGCTGAATCTGTTTTATATGTCATATGTCTTCCTTCAGTCACATGTTTGTCTGATCAACTGTGTCCTCTGATCTGCACTCTGTGAAGGTTTAAGAATATTTAATATAAAATCTGATATAAAATGTAAACAATTGATATGAACAGCTGCTGTATTGTCAAAGGTAATGTTGAGTAACTACTGCCCTCTTATGGTTAACTGCCAGTATTGCATAAATGAAACAGCGCCATCTCATTGTAACAAATAACAATAATAATAAAAAAGATGTTGCTGTTTTTCTCTCATCTCTCATTGTAACAGGTTTTTGTACAGTGTTCTTGTGTTTCCTGTGACTGTGGGCCTCAGAGCACAGTAATACAGAGCAGAGTCTGATACTGCAGCAGAGGAGATGATCAGATACACATGAGTTTGTTCCCATTTAGTGAATTTAACAGACAGTCTTGGATCTACATCAGAGTGTTTGGTGGTTGTTGTACCATCTAAGATGATCACAAGAAATTCAGGAGCTGATCCGGGATACTGACGGTACCAGAATAGATAATCTGCAGAGGAATAACGACAGGATAATGTAACAGTTGAACCCTCCTCAGCAAAAAGCTCTGTTTTGTTCGGTGTGATGTTTCCAGAGACAGCAGCTGAAAAGAATATGGAAAAGGTACATTAGATTTGTTTTAATTAAACTCATTATTAACAATAGATAATACATATAACATAATTATACATACATGCCAGACTGTAGAAGAGAATAAGTGAATAAATCTCCATTGTGCAGTGCGCTGTGTTCACTTTAAGATGATTCAGACTGAATTGTTTCACTGAAGAGATCAGATTGTGTCAGATCTGTGTAGTCCCTCCTCTCTGAGAAACATCATGGCCAAGTTTTACATTTCACACCTGGAGAAGAGAAGAAAGATCTAGTTACAATCACTAATGTGCTTGTCTAATTGATCTATGATTATTGTTTGAATATTTGAGAATATATAACACAATAGTAAAGTGATGTGAGAGTGACATCTTTAACACTGAGTATGAAAAATATATTGTTACTACTGTAGATCAACAATTTTTATGACCTAACTTCTCAAATGTTTTTAAATAATTCATTTTAGTTTTGAGTCTCTTCTTGTTTTTGTATCTCTGTGATGTAGTCGACCTACAAAACTTTAAAGCTTCTTCTTTTGAGATCATCACCATCATCAGGTTTATAGAAAAGATCTGTAGGATTTACATTTCTGTTTATCAATTCATGCATTTATTGATGCATTTCTTTATTACTAATTTTTTTGCATAAGATGTTTAGATGCATTACTGCTACTTTTCTTTCTTCACACCACCACTGTCTGAACTGATCTATGATATTTTAAGTGTTTTGTGATGCACTGGCCCTTTCCTGAAACTTTAGTTTATGAGATTTATTGTTGAGGATGTTTTTGTACAGTGAGGATGTGTTTCCTGTCATTGTGGGCGTCAGTGCGCAGTAATACAGCGCAGAGTCTGATACTGCAGCAGAGGAGATCTCCAGATACACAAGATTGTTGCTTTTATCGACTTTAGGTAAAAGACGAGGAGGAAGAGGCTCACTTTTAGTTCCTTCTGGAAAAATGTATGCGAGGAACTCTGGTTTGGATCCCGGATACTGACGATACCAGTGCAGGTTTTCTTCAGCTCCATCATATTTACAGGACAGAGTGACTTCATCTCCTGCAGATTGAAGCACCTTGTTTTCCAGCGGTGTTATTGACTGTGCAAATGTCTCCCCTGCAAGACAACCATTAAACTTTTGATCAAACTTACCCAAAGAAAGAATCGTGCTGATGCATTAGTCAGTTAAATCAGTTTCAAGCAATATAAAAAAAGAGATGAAACTCCAAACATTGTACAAAACAAGAAAGCATGTGATTAAAGGTTTAGACTCAGGAAATTTCTCTTACTTTTCATCAACAATAGCAGAAGAAGAACACAAAGGATCGTCATGTTTGCACTGTAGGAAGAAAAAGAGTTTAGTTTGCTCTATATCAGATCTCCACAGGCTCCTCCTATCTGTCAGTGTCAGAGGATGAGAACAGCATTAAAATGACATCAGTTCATGAACACTGAAAACATATGAAACCATACTGTAAATTCAAATAGTATTCTTTACTATAAAAACACTAGTATGTTTACTTGATTTTAACCAAAATGTTGACTTTACTACAAATTTGTAATTGTTGCTAAAATTTAGAACAGATAGGTCCTATAACTAATGTAATTTGAGTAAAATTACAAAAAAAAGACATGTTAAGACATCCCTCCACACAGTGCAGAATCACACGGACTGAGGATTCAACGTTATGTTTGCAGAGTGGATCTACTTCAGTGAAATAAAAGTAAAAGCTATTCTTGCTGTGTATTAATGGCTTGTTTACTCAGAAAACCCAAGTTAAGATCAATTAGTTTGATGTTGATTTTCCTAAAAAGTTTTTTTTTTTTTTTTTTTACTTACCATGATGGTGATTCATGTTCCCTTTGGTTGGGCACTTGGAACTTTGTTAAAGATTTTATAATTCTCTCCATTTTGGTGCAGCCATGTGTGGCAGGATGAGTTACGTCATCTTATTGGTTGGTTGGAGTGTCGTTGGTAAACCAATTGAGTGATAATAGCTGCCCTATTTAAGGACCCTTATTTTGACGGGTAGGTATGTTTTCTGACTTGGGGTGCTTCTCTCTCTCTCTCCCTGGCATTTCCGTTTCCGTTCCATTTTCCATTCAGGTATGTAGAGTTTTTGTTGGTGGTGTAGTGATGCGCATATTGTGAGGCTAATATGCGCTATTTATAGTTTAATTTAGAGCGGAGCTGGTGGCATTTGGCATTGCGGCAAGTTGTGGCGGAGTTCACTTGCAGGTATGTTTTGATACTTAACTTGCGACCATTTAAGTTGTATTATTTATAGCGTGTTGCTTTTAGTAATAGCAGCAAGGGCAGGTGCGTATGTGTGTGAAGGCTGATCGCTGGACTGAGCTGCGGCACCGGTAGTGAGTAACCATACAGCGTTGCGTCCAGTATTCAACATCAATTGTAAGTATGCCGCTTTTGTCTTTCATATTTGTTCTGTTTAATTATTTCTTTTTTTGACTAATTGTCATACTCCTAGGTTAAAGGGAAAGGGGAACATTGAGTTCAGTTCTCGGCTAGTGATTTCACGTGACGCAGCTGCTGTTTTGCTTACGGATATATTTTGGTTTCGATCGTGTCATTGGACTGTATACTGTTTTGCTGCCTTGCACGTCGCCGGGGCTGTTAAAGCGGGCTTCGGATACGCGTCCGCAAGGCTGCCTATCAGTTAAGCTTTTGGATTTAATTTTTCTTGTTTAATTTGATTGATTTTGTTTGTTTCGTTTTCTGTTTATTTTGGCTTTTTTTTTCTTTTTATTTCATTATTGTATTTTCTTTATACATTTCTTGTTTGTATGTATTGGGTTGTTTATTTACTTATTTTTGATGCCTTGCACCAGTGCCATTCTGATGTTGGCTATTCGTTTGTAGGCCTATGTGGTGTTTTCTGGAGGCCTGAGCATTAGAACTGTTGCAGTAACTTTATTATTTTGGTGTTTGGCTTATTTTTCATTTAATTGTTATTTGTCTTAATTGTTGGTTGTTTTTCTTTAATGCTTTTTTTTTTTTTTTTTCTTTTTTTCTTTCTCTCCAGGGCCAGTGAAGTCGTGTGTGTGTGGAACTGGGGAGGCTAGCTGCTCCATTCTGCGGTGTTTCACAGTGTGCTGTGTGCTGATACAATTTCTCTTTGGATGGTGTGTGTGTGGTGTTTGCTTGGTGTGGATTGAGGTGGGTTTTGGATGACCTCTTGAGTTGCAGCCGGCCTGCCTGGTTCCCACAAATCCTGGCCCTGGATATTATATTTCTGTTATTGTGGGTGTGTTTGCGAGAGAGTTTTAATTAATGTGATTTTATAATAAAGTCTATTTTGTATGGTTACCCACGTCTCCCTTAATTCCTTGCCTTCAGTTGGTAAAACTTACCTGTGTGTCTTGTATTGGGAGTTATTTCCCTGGCCTCCCACCAGGGTGGCGTAGTCGGATAAAATCTAAACAGTGACTAACATCTTTCTCCATTCGGTATTGTCACATTTTGGCGTAGTCGGCAGGATTTACCGGTAAGGCAAGGATTTTTTTTTTTGTTTTTGTTTTGTTTTGTGAGACGTGGGTAAAATTGTGTTTTGATATTGGTTGTGATTTTGTTTTTTTTCTCCACAGAGCAAAACAGCAGTGTGCGTGTTTGACCCTTTGGACAAGTTGTATTTCTCTATTAGTGGCCCTTTTCTATTTCTGGGGTGAGTAGTTATGACAAGTATGGAGGAAGAGATGCAGGAGTTGCGAGAATTAGTGGCACAGTTGAGGGCCGACAATGATCGGTTGCGTCGTGAGCAGGTGCCAGGTGAGTTACCTGGTCCTAGTATTTCTCCTGCTGTCGCCTCTGCAGCAATGCCTGACCCTCCCCAGCCAGCTGAGATTGATACTGTTGTGCCAGACCGGTTTGTTTTTGTACCTAGGGACAGACGTTGTCCAAAATTTAGTGGCAAATCTGGCATAAGTATTGATGAGTGGGTGGAGGAGGCTGAGGCATGTATGCGGGCACGTTATTTGTCCAAAGTCGATAAAGCATTTTTTCTTTTTGACCATTTGGAAGGTGAAGCGCGCGAAGAAATTAGACACCGTCCTAGTGGGGAACAGGGTGATCCAGATAAAATTATTGCGATTTTACGTGAGTTGTATGGTTGCTCTCAATCGTATGTAGCACTCCAGGAAGCCTTTTTCTCCAGGAGGCAGCAAGATGGGGAATCTCTGTTGGAATTTTCCCTGGCCTTGATGACTCTCCTGGAGAGGGTTAAACAGCAATCACCTAATGCTATTCCTAATGCTGAAATTGTATTGCGCGATCAGTTTGTCGAGTACGTTGCTGATAGTGCCCTCCGCCGGGAACTAAAGCAATTGGTTCGCCGTCAGCCCGTCTCTACCCTTTTAGAAATACGAGGGGAAGCAATTAGGTGGGAGCGGGAGGGAATGCCAGGGGGCGCGAGGGGGAGGAGTCAGTCAGTTCCAATGGCTTATGGCATCCAGTATGGGGTGCAAGGGCATTCTCAGTCGGAGTTGAAAGAGTTGCGGGAGATGTTAAAATTACAGCAGCAACAGTTGGATCAACTGACTCAGAGTGTTGCTGGCATGCGGTTTCCTCATAGTGTTCGTCGGCCCTCGCGTACCGAGGTTTTAATTTGTCGACGGTGTCAAAAACCGGGCCATTTTGCTCGCGAATGCGATGGAGAACGCGTTATTCCTCCTTCCTCTCTGGCTCGGCGTGAGTTACCTTCTACAGTGAGGGCTCAACAGCCTTTTTCCCAGCCGACGGAAAACTAGGTCCCGCCGAACTGCAGAGTCACAGTTCGGTAGGGAAACACCATGACTCGACGGTAGGTTCCTTGCCTCACTTAATGGCATCCTGTCCGCACCTCATGGTTTGTATGGGAGGGATACAGGTGCCCTGTTTGATAGATACTGGCTCCATGGTGTCTACCATTACAGAAAGTTGTTTTTTGAGGCAGTTTGCACCATGGGGCCAGGATCGTCTCCAGGCATGTCAGTGGTTGCAGCTCCGTGCAGCCAACGGGTCATTGATACCGTACGTGGGATATATTGAATTGGACGTTGAGCTTTGCGGTCAGATAATTCCAGGATGTGGCGTGCTGGTTGTTAGGGATCCTCCTGGTGGCACCGGTGCCCAAGTCCCTGGCATTTTGGGGATGAATGTGTTGAGGCGGTGTTATCAGGAGCTTTTTGGCCAGCACGGTACCGCCCTTTTTGACGTACCTCCTGTGCTAGCGGCCTCTAAGCCAGTGTTTCAAGCATTACAACACTGTCGTCAGGTAAGTACTGTCCCTACAGATAGCCGGGTAGGCAAGGTGCGATTGCGGGGTCGTAGTGCGTGTCGTGTTCCTGGCGGCACAATGAAAGTTGTGGCCGCTACTTGTTCTGGCCACTTTGCTGGGGAAACTGTACTTTTTGAACCACCAGAAACTGGGTTGCCTGCAGGTCTTTTAGCATCACCTGCACTAATGCGAGTGGTTCGAGGTACTGTTTATGTTCCTGTTATAAATGTAGGTAAGACTGATGTAATGCTCTTTCGGAACGCTGTTTTGGGCACTTTGAATAGTGTGTTTATCGTGAGTTTGCCCCGTGGTGTCTCAGAGTTTAAATCTGTTTCTGCATCCATAAACCTTCAGATTCCGTCCGTACTTTCTCCAGTGCAGGAACAAATTGCGAGTCTTGATTTGTCAATGTTGACAGAGATTGAACGGGAGCAGGTAAGGTCTCTGTTGTTAAAGTTTCATACAGTGTTTTCGGCACATGAAGGTGATTTGGGATGCACTCAACTCCTTTCTCACGACATCCCTTTGACCGACTCTGTCCCAGTTCGACAACGGTACCGACGGATACCTCCGTCTGAGTACGATGTGGTAAAGACACACATAAATCAGTTGCTGGAGGCAGACATTGTTAGAGAGAGCTGTAGTCCTTACGCCTCCCCCATCGTGTTGGTTAAAAAGAAAGATGGTACGTTGCGTATGTGTGTAGATTACCGCCAGCTGAACGCAAAAACTCGAAAAGATGCTTTCCCCCTGCCGCGTATAGAGGAAACCTTGGACTCACTGACGGGGGCCCAGTGGTTTTCCACTATGGACCTCGCCAGTGGGTACAATCAGGTTCCTGTTACAGAGGGGGATAAACACAAGACCGCTTTCTGCACACCCTTTGGTCTTTTTGAATGGAATCGAATGCCCTTTGGGCTCTGCAATGCCCCCAGCACCTTCCAGAGGTTGATGGAGAGGTTGTTTGGGGACCAGCAGTGTCAGTCCCTCCTTTTGTATTTGGACGACATCGTAGTGTTTTCCTCCTCTGTGCCACAACATCTAGAACGGTTAGAGGTGGTTCTGAGTCGGCTGGAGCGAGAGGGGTTGAAGGCCAAGTTAACTAAATGTAAGTTTTTCCAGCAAGAGGTAAGTTATCTGGGACATGTAATTTCGGCCAAAGGGGTGTCGACAGACCCCAGTAAGGTAGAGGCAGTGAGGCAGTGGCGACGGCCAACGGGAGTGGCAGAGCTCCGCTCATTCCTGGGGTTTGCCAGTTATTATAGGAGGTTTGTAGAGGGGTTTGCCAAGTTGGCAGCCCCTCTGCACCGACTGGTAGCTGAGTTTGCGGGTCGTAAGCCTAGGGCTCGAGCAGAGTCTAGTTTTGGGGCAGCGTGGACAGAGCAGTGTCAGGCGAGTTTTGAGGAGTTGAAGAGTAGGCTCACCTCTGCCCCTATATTGGCGTATGCAGACTTCTCTCTTCCTTTCATCCTGGAGGTAGATGCTAGCCATGGTGGATTGGGAGCAGTTCTGTCCCAGGAACAGGGAGGAAAGGTGCGGCCCATAGCTTATGCTAGCCGCAGTCTTAGGCCCACTGAGCGCAATATGTCAAACTACAGCTCTATGAAGTTGGAATTTCTTGCGCTCAAGTGGGCCATGACTGAGAAGTTTAGAGAATATCTTTTGGGGCAGAGGTGTGTCGTCTTCACTGATAACAACCCCCTCAGCCACCTGAATACTGCTAAACTTGGGGCCGCAGAACAGCGGTGGGCTGCGCAATTGGCTGCCTTTGATTTTGAGTTGAGGTATCGCTCTGGACGAAGCAACCGAAATGCAGATGCTCTCTCCCGGCAGGGCCCCTCTAGTCAGGGTGAGTTGGAACAATTACTGCCCGGTATAGCGCTCCCAGCCATGGTAAGGCAGGCTGGTGTAACAACGGGGGTGGGTTCTCAAGCAGCAGTCACGGTGTTTCCAAACTTGACTGTGGACATGCAGTCTCTACAGAGGGAGGACCCGGTTATAGGTGAGGCACTGCAGTTTTGGTGGCGTGGGGTACCTCCTAGCCCAGAGGAACGTCGGCAGTTGCCCAGGGCCGTGGTAAATTTGCTACGGCAATGGAGCCGTTTGTGTGAGCAGGATGGGGTGTTATTTCGCCGTGTATTCCGCTCTGATGGGGGAGAAGAGGTACTTCAGGTTGTTTTGCCATTAGTATTACATCACAAAGTGCTGACACTGCTACACCAAGAACATGGGCACCAAGGGGTGGAACGTACCACTGAGTTGGTGCAGCAGCGCTGCTACTGGCCGGGCCTGACAGCGGATGTGGCGCAGTGGTGCAGCGAGTGTGAACGGTGCCAGGCTGCCAAAGATACTCAACTCCATCCTAGCAGTTTCATGGGCCATCTTTTAGCTTCTAGGCCAAACGAAATATTGGCCATAGACTTCACTGTTTTGGAACCAACTCGTTCAGGGCTGGAGAACGTGTTGGTTATGACGGATGTCTTTACCAAGTACACCATGGCTGTGCCTACACGAGATCAACGGGCAGAAACGGTGGCCCAAGTTTTGGTGGTAGAATGGTTTTATAAGTTCGGTGTCCCCAGTCGAGTCCATTCTGACCAGGGCCGTAATTTTGAGTCCTCCTTAGTACAGCAATTGTGTGTGCTGTATAAGGTGGAAAAGTCTCGCACTACCCCTTATCACCCGGCAGGGAATGGGCAGTGCGAGCGCTTTAATAGGACATTGCACAACCTTTTGCGTACCCTGCCTGTGTCCAGGAAAATGGACTGGGCCTCATGTCTCCCACAAGTGCTGTTTTGCTACAATACCACTCCTCATCAGACGACTGGCGAAACCCCATATTTTTTAATGTTTGGGCAAGAGCCAAGACTCCCGGTAGATTTTCTTTTGGGTAGAGTCCAGGATGTTGGGGTTGGTAGTGTGCATGAGTGGGTAAGGGAACATCAGCTAAGGCTTCAGGTGGCGTTTGAGGGAGCACGGGGACGACTGGAAGCTGCTGCTGGTCGGCGTAAGGTAAATTATGATTCCCACGTCCGTGATGCACCACTGGGGGAGGGCCAACTAGTTTACTTGCGTGAGTATGGCATAAGGGGTCGCCATAAAATTCAGGACCTGTGGAGCCCGGTGGTGTATCAGGTCGTAAAGGCACCCAAGGAGGGTGGGGCAGTATACACCATTGCACCAGTGGATGATTTGGGAAAGATTAGAGTCGTTCATCGCTCTGCTTTGAAGGCCCAGATCCAGAGGGATGGTCCAGGTTTAGCCTTGATACCTCCCCCTGTTGTGGAGGATGAGGTGCCCCCAGCAGAAGTCTCATCAGAAGATGTTGACTTGCTTATGTTGGTGCCAGCAACCTCTCAGGTAAGTCAGGGACCAGTCCCTCAGGTGCTGGTTTCTCTGGGCGCTGCTACCCCACAGAGTAGGCCGGTGGGGTCGGATGGGGAGACTCCAGTTGGCAGGGGCCATGAGGTACCCAATTTTGCATCTGGTGTAGCACCTAGTTTGCCGGAAGATCAGTCTGGTAGGGCTGGTGTCCCTTTGAGGAGAACTGGGCGAACTACTGCGGGCTATCACTCGAATTTGCACCGTTTACCACGGGCCATTGAAGGCGGCACAAGAGCTGCCACTGCACCAGGCCCTATATCTAATGGAATCTCTGTTTGGTTTAGGCCGTGGGACGTAGGACAGAATTAGTTTATGAGTATGTATCGTTGGGTCATCGTCGGGACGTCGATTTAAAAAAAAATGGGGCAAAATGTGGCAGGATGAGTTACGTCATCTTATTGGTTGGTTGGAGTGTCGTTGGTAAACCAATTGAGTGATAATAGCTGCCCTATTTAAGGACCCTTATTTTGACGGGTAGGTATGTTTTCTGACTTGGGGTGCTTCTCTCTCTCTCTCCCTGGCATTTCCGTTTCCGTTCCATTTTCCATTCAGGTATGTAGAGTTTTTGTTGGTGGTGTAGTGATGCGCATATTGTGAGGCTAATATGCGCTATTTATAGTTTAATTTAGAGCGGAGCTGGTGGCATTTGGCATTGCGGCAAGTTGTGGCGGAGTTCACTTGCAGGTATGTTTTGATACTTAACTTGCGACCATTTAAGTTGTATTATTTATAGCGTGTTGCTTTTAGTAATAGCAGCAAGGGCAGGTGCGTATGTGTGTGAAGGCTGATCGCTGGACTGAGCTGCGGCACCGGTAGTGAGTAACCATACAGCGTTGCGTCCAGTATTCAACATCAATTGTAAGTATGCCGCTTTTGTCTTTCATATTTGTTCTGTTTAATTATTTCTTTTTTTGACTAATTGTCATACTCCTAGGTTAAAGGGAAAGGGGAACATTGAGTTCAGTTCTCGGCTAGTGATTTCACGTGACGCAGCTGCTGTTTTGCTTACGGATATATTTTGGTTTCGATCGTGTCATTGGACTGTATACTGTTTTGCTGCCTTGCACGTCGCCGGGGCTGTTAAAGCGGGCTTCGGATACGCGTCCGCAAGGCTGCCTATCAGTTAAGCTTTTGGATTTAATTTTTCTTGTTTAATTTGATTGATTTTGTTTGTTTCGTTTTCTGTTTATTTTGGCTTTTTTTCTTTTTATTTCATTATTGTATTTTCTTTATACATTTCTTGTTTGTATGTATTGGGTTGTTTATTTACTTATTTTTGATGCCTTGCACCAGTGCCATTCTGATGTTGGCTATTCGTTTGTAGGCCTATGTGGTGTTTTCTGGAGGCCTGAGCATTAGAACTGTTGCAGTAACTTTATTATTTTGGTGTTTGGCTTATTTTTCATTTAATTGTTATTTGTCTTAATTGTTGGTTGTTTTTCTTTAATGCTTTTTTTTTTTTTTTTTTTTTTTTTTTCTCTCCAGGGCCAGTGAAGTCGTGTGTGTGTGGAACTGGGGAGGCTAGCTGCTCCATTCTGCGGTGTTTCACAGTGTGCTGTGTGCTGATACAATTTCTCTTTGGATGGTGTGTGTGTGGTGTTTGCTTGGTGTGGATTGAGGTGGGTTTTGGATGACCTCTTGAGTTGCAGCCGGCCTGCCTGGTTCCCACAAATCCTGGCCCTGGATATTATATTTCTGTTATTGTGGGTGTGTTTGCGAGAGAGTTTTAATTAATGTGATTTTATAATAAAGTCTATTTTGTATGGTTACCCACGTCTCCCTTAATTCCTTGCCTTCAGTTGGTAAAACTTACCTGTGTGTCTTGTATTGGGAGTTATTTCCCTGGCCTCCCACCAGGGTGGCGTAGTCGGATAAAATCTAAACAGTGACTAACATCTTTCTCCATTCGGTATTGTCACACATGCATCAAGAAATCATTGTTTGTGGTTTCAAAGGAAGAGAAGTAATGAAAAGATCGTTTTTAAGAGATTATCTGATTTCTAACTGAATGTTTAGTTAGATGTTTAATTTTTGTATTCAGTAGTAATGTTTTAAAATTTTCGTGCTAACACTATGTTATCAACATCTTGTTAAACTTTTAATTGAGTATCTGTAACAGTAGCTTACAGCTGACCACTTGAGCCACACACAGATCTCAACATTCAGCATGCAAACACTACAAATACACTACAACAAACCCTATATAACTAAAGAAATTAAGAATTGTATTAACAGGAAAAGGATTGCGTTTAAAAAACATGATCTTGCTGGGTTGAAAATAATACAAAAAGAGCTTAATCATCAGTTAAAGGAAGCAAGGGGACGACAGAAAGACCTTATTGAGCGTCAGTTTTCCACTTCAAATTCGAAAAAAATGTGGAACACAATGAAGGCTGTTACTAATATGGAATCAAATAGACCATTTATTAGTACGAGTGATGATTTACAGAAAGCTAATTAACTTAATAAATTTTACCTGCGGTTTCAAACTCATGATTCTTCTGATAAATGTAGATCTGTTATTGGTTCTCTGACGGATGTTATGGGCAGCAGATTACAGGTAGACAGTTCTAAGGTGCAACTGCTATTTCATCAGCTATGCACAAGGAAATCTAAGGGACCTGATGGGATCTCCGCCCAGCTTTTGAAAACCTGTGCTGCAGAACTTACTCCAGTGTGGTGTACACTCTTTCAGCGATCATTGGACTCACATATAGTTCCTGCGCTTTGGAAAAAAGCTGTGATCATTCCTATTCCGAAAAAGCCACACACGTCCGAGAATAATGATTTTAGACCTGTAGCATTGACATCAATAGTAATGAAATGTTTTGAGAAGTACATTGTGTCCATATTGAAAAGTGAAGTAATATCTAAATTAGATCCGTGGCAGTTTGCATACAGACAGGGCAGGAGTATGGATGATGCAGTAAGAAGTATCACCCATTTAGTATCTAAACATCTGGACCACTCAAAGGCATACGCACGCCTACTTTTTATTGATTTAAGTTCAGCTTTTAATACTTTGCAACCGTATTTATTATTGGAGAAATTAAAAGAGATGGATGTAAATCCTTTTATTATTAAATGGTATTTTTCTTTTCTATCGAATAGAACACAACAGGTTAAGGTTAACAAGAAGATTTCCGACCCTCAGGATATTAGTATAGGAGCCCCGCAGGGGTGTGTCAGCTCCCCAATTCTCTTCACACTGTACACAAACAGTTGTGTGAGGAATAATAGTAACAACTATATTGTGAAATTTAGTGATGATACTGTGATTCTGAGCTTATTATATAAAGATCAAGACATTTCGTCTTACTTCTCTGATATTAACCAGTTCATAGAGTGGTGTGATGCCAACTACCTGATTGTAAATGTGAAGAAAACTGAAGAGATGATATTTGAGTCAATCGGAAACCATAGCCCTGTATATATTCATGATGTTCCTGTCACACAAGTGTCCTCATATAAATATCTTGGTGTTTACATTGATTGTTCTCTAACATGGCAGGTTCATATAGATACTTTGTGCACTCGGCTACAACAAAGAATGTATTTTTTGAGAAGGCTCAGACTTTACGGTGTCAGTAGTAAGATTATGATGATGTTTTACCAGGCTGTATTGGAGAATGTGATCAGATTTGGAATACATCTTTGGTACGGTAATTTATCAGTACATCTGAAATCTAGGCTTGGACGTCTTATTAAAACGGCCATGAAGATCATGGGCAGAACAGAACCTTTTTATCTCCAAACCCTATATGAAAGATCTATACTGAGGGAGGCAAATAAGATTCTGCATGACACAACACATACCCTGTATTCTGAGTTTGAATTGTTGCCATCGGGGAGAAGATTACGAATGCCTAGCTGTAGACTAAACCGTTTCAAGTATTCTTTCATTCCTTCAGCTGTTAAGTTATTAAATAATATCAAGTAGAAGTTATTATTCTAAGTTTGGTATTTGTGCAGGTTTTTTTTTTGTGTGTGTGTGTATTTTCCTTCTCTATTATTATGTTATGTGTTGTTTTATATTTTTTGTCAATGCAGTGGTTGTATTCGTGAGCCTGAAACAAATTTCCCATTGGGACAATAAAGTATACCTAACCTAACCTAACCAAACCACAACAATGGTGACAATAAAATTTTATTTAAAGTAAATTAAGTACTCTCTACAGTTCTTCTTTTAGTTAGTAGTACTCTCGTGTAAGTGAACTATACTAATAAAGCTTTTGTCAGTACAACATACTATTCTTCTTTCACTTTACTTGAAGAAAATGTGGAAACCGATTGCACATACTTTTTTAAGTCTACGTAGCATAAAATGGCAGATTAAAGCCATGTTGAGAATAATAGTATTTAAGATGTTTGCAGAACACAATATAACACTGTTAGTTCAATGGAATTTCTCGTGTAATCTTACTATTAAATCTTAAGTAAGATTAGTAAATATTCTAGAGTATGTTTACTAGAATTGACATTAAACTAACTTGATATTTATTACTTAATTTACTTGGAAAGAGTTAGATTTCTTTACTTTTAATAGATTATTAACTTAACTTCAGTTTTCCCTTTAAGTTTGCGTTGCAAATATAAGACAATTGTTTTCCAAACTTTTTTTAAGTAAACTGAACTTGTTAGAATTTATACCATAACCATACTATAATGCTGTGCTGTAAGACTGTCAGAGCTCATCTGATCATTAAGATTCTTTTCTTCATTATGGTGGATGTTTTTGGCTTCTTGCTGGTTATTGTAATAAAGCCCTGTGATTGGGTTTCACCTGTACAGTACATTGGAGTCCTCATTCATTACAGCTGCAATTTAGTTTAATTTGATGAAATAATTAGAACTTTAATCAAACTTATAATAATTTAACTCTTTAAAAAAGGATGAACACATCATTAAATGTCAATGTTGAGTGTATGTCGCCCTCTTCTGTTCTTTCATATCTTTCTGCACATAATTATACACACACATTCATTTAAAAGTTTACACTCAGTTTACATGATCTAATTTACATCAGTTATATTTAGGGCCCAAGCCACTCAGGCGCAGGGCCTTTTTGTTTTTCTAAGGAGAATTATATTTTTCCGTCATCCAGGGTTTTTGGGGGGCCTTAACATGCTTAAAAACTCTTGAAAATTGGCACACACATTGGAATATGTGGTCATTAGGATGACGCAAAAGATGGGACCAGGGCGTGGCAGGGGGGCTTGACAGCACCCCCTTGAGTGGTGTCCGAAAACTTGGTCTATATATGAAACACGCTTGCATGTATTTTTATGAAACTCTGTACTCATATAGACCTCATCGAGCCGAACAACTTTCATGCTCTAAGTTATACACCAGCTCAACAGGAAGTCAGCTATTATGGGTTGTTTGAAAAACGCATGCTCTGGAATTTGATATACTCCTCCTAGGCTATTAATCCGATCACCACCATACTCGGTCAGAATGAAGTCAAGACATTGAGGATGTGAAATTTGGAGCATATTTTTGATATCACGAAAGGTTTGGTCGTGGCGAGAGAACAAATTTATGGCGAGAAAAGGGAAACAGGAAATGTGTTATAACCTCTGCAAACATTGATTGATGTTTATAAAACTTCAGCTGTGTGCTCATTGTAGGAAGCCGATCACATGGATGTGACTATTGTGAGTCAAAGTTATAGCGCCATCAACTGGCAGCAGGAAGTGTGTTACTTTCAAAATGTTTTAAGATCACCCTCAAATGTTTACCCAATTTGCTTCAAACTTCATTAGAATAAAGTCAAGATATAACGAATGAAGACCTGTAAAAAGATTTTTAATATTTTTCAAACACTGTTGCCATAGCAGCAGATCAAACTTCAATATTTGTTTTGGATGGGTTTGAGACACTTAGCATGCTTCAAATTGCATGAAACTCGACTCATATGTCAGGATTGTCATCCAGTAGACATGGGCAAAGCCTCAGAAACGGGCAGGAGGGCCTCTATAGTGCCACCTTTTGAATAAAGTAGGGGGTTAGTTTAACCTACAGTCACCAAACTCGGTACACACATTGTTCTCATTAAGCCGGACAACTTTCTAATTTACAGTTATTAGCTCTGACCAACAGGAAGTCCGATATTTTGGTTTGAATGTGGATTTTTTCACCCTCTCTCTCCCTTTCTCTGTGGCACCCCCCCCTCCCTCTCACTCCCTCCTCCCCCCTCACCCCCTCCTCAGTCTGACTCTTTCTGTGTGTGTGTGTGTGAGAGTGTGTGTGTGTGTGTGTGTGTGTGGGTCTCTGTCTGTGTCCCTCTCTGTACTTGTTTTGACTATACTTGTGAGGACCAAATGTCCTCACTTATTTTGTGGAATACTTTCACAACCCACTAGTGAGGACATTTGTCTGGTCCTCACTATTTTAAAAGGCTTATAAATCAGCCAAAATATGTTTTTATTTAAATCTAGTGATGGTTACATGTTTCTGTGATGGGTAGGTTTAAGACCCCGGTATACTTCAAACAAAATCGAAGAACGAACTGATGTGACGTCATTTAGAACAAAATCAGGCCAAAACGAAGTTCGTTTTGCGTTCTTTTTGGAAGTTCGAAACGGCTAGCCAAAGCGAACGTTCAGGAAAAGTTCGCTCCGGCTGCAAAACACCTTCGAACTACCATTGGTCAGTGACAGTGATAACGTAATAGGAGGTGTGCGCTGAGGCTCCGCCTTTACTTGTGTGGGACATGTCCTTGACTCATTTCGTGTGTTTGAGTTTGTCGAGGCAAGAGCTCCGCGTGTGAAAACATAAACACACTGGATAGCCGCTTTATAGTACAAAATGAAGTTGTGCTTGTAAAAAAATGAGGCACTAACACTGTTTTTCATGTTTGATACTGTAAAGCTGTTTGATTTTAAGCAATCTATTGAATAAAGTGCTATATGAAGACGTGACATGACTGGAGTGTTACTTTGAAGTGCTAACATTCCCATGCTGTTATGATCAGACTTTTTTTTTTCTGATGCTTTCTGTAATAAATGCTTGCTGTTTTCTCATTTTTGTTGTGTTTATTTTGTTACTGAGAAGAAAGTGCACGGCACATATTTACATATTCATCTAAACGTCGCTCTCAGCAGTGTGGGCGGCGTCACATGTTCGTTTACAGTATATCACTGGTCACGCATTTCAAACTTCGTTTTACTCCTAAACGAAGAACGAAAAAGAACTTCGTTTGAAGTATACCGGGGCCTTTAGGAGTAGGGGTTGGGTTAGGGGATAGAAAATATCATTGAACCGATTTAAAATCAATTAAATCACCAACACCTGTGATTTCGTGTTCTGATTCATACAAGACTTAAATCTTTGTTTTGTTAAACAAGTTATACAAAGTCATGTGCTGTGTTTGCAAACATCATGTACAACACATCTTTAAATTAATTATTTATTGATATAATTCAAATTTATTAAAAATCACTATTTAAGTAAATTTCACTTGATTTTATAAAAGTGGCGATTTAAAATAAACTTGCATAAGTGAGCAGAAAAATTTAGACATGTACCTTACTATTACCTGAGACTGATATTAAAATCGTCTTTGCAGGTTCTGTGATTTGGCTCTATTTATTAATTTTATAATTTTATTTTTTATACCACACATATTGAAATTTAATGAAAGCATGCTTTTGGAGCATAAGACTGTTGCACAAACGATAGTTCAGGGAGGTTTTAAATGCATATTGCCCACTGTGCACAGTTGCCCTGAAGCCACCGGGTTGGCAGTGCAACCAGGCTTGGGCCCGCCATCGCTGCTTGCAGCTATATTAATTATTATTATTTTCAGAAGTCAATAATGACACTGCAAAAATGATTGTAGGCTCAACTTTTTAATGTAACACAAAAGTTATATTTCCATGTGTAGATTATGCCTAAAACACCACATAATCAATGCTACTCACAGAGACTGTTTATGAGTTAAATCAATCATACACAATCTATAATCATAAAACAGACCAAGACACATTCACCGGCCACCCTGAAAGACCAGTAATGACAGTAAAAGTTTAATAAAACAATAAATAGTTTACTCAGTAAACAGAATTCTCAATATTAGATGTTGGTTTGTTGAGCTGCAGAGATCCCTTGCAAGATTTGAACCTACAGTCTTTTTAATGAACAACACTACACCTAAGAGGAAGTTTAACATTTAGAATACAGACTCTTTTTTGAATGCATTTATTCAGGAAACATGACACTCCTTTTGTAACCAGACTGTCAGATCTGCTAGAAGGAGATCATACACTGTCAGACTCGTCTTGTGTCTGTACGATATCGTAGGGCAGCATACTCTGCCATGTTAGGCAATCCTGATACTACACAACAACTCAGAGCACTGCGGTAAATGGTCATTTCATTTGCTTCAAACCTGTGGAGAAAACAGATGCAGTGAATGCAATGAAATATAGCCTACATAATACTTATAGTCTTATAGGTATCTAATGCAGTCTGAAATGATCTGTGAGATTTAGTGTTTGTGGAAGTTACCATTCATCTGTCTTCTCATCGTAGGACTCCACATCACAGGTGGTGCAAATTCCATTAAAGCCTCCGACAGCAAACAACTGACCATCAACTACCTGTATTTTGAGGAAGGTAAAGGGAAAATAAATCATATTTAACTTTACATGAATAAATCTTAGTAAGATGCAACACTTCAATTAAACAGGGTTGAATTTTTTGACTGTTGGAATTAGGTGGATGTTTTCTTAGTCAAACACATTGATCTTTGAAGATTGCTACAATTATATGGGATCCACCATATTTATTATGATAAAATCATTATTGTCATTTCACCAGATGCAGATATTAATTGTCCACACCTCACCTCAATGCCAAAGTTGCTGCGTGGGTTGTACATTGCTGCAACATCACGCCAGATGTCAGTCAGCGGGTTGTAGGCCTCCACACTCCGCAAACGACCGGCACCATCATAACCACCAACCTTTAAATAAATACATTTTTTATTATGTATTCTGTGCATTTGTATGCACATGCATGAATGCTATTTACACATTTGCAACCTTTAAACTGTGATTGTTCCATATTTCTATATTTATGTCAGGGTTATTATAAACTAAATCCATAAAAAAAACATTCACACTGTAAAATATAATTTTCATGATTTGTTGTCATAAAATCTTTTCCTTTGTCAAATCAACTTCGATAATTAATGTAGTTCAGATAGCATAATTGTAACGATGGTAGACTCAGGCAGGGGATCCAAATGCAGCGTTTTATTAAAAGGTAGCGTGGTCGTTCAAGCAGGGTCAAACAGGAACAAACAGGAGCAATAAAGAACAGGCAGAGTCGTAGTCAGGGTACAGGCAAAGGATCGAGGCAGGCAGCAATGGGTCGTAAAACAGGAATCAGGCAGAAACAGTAACAAACAGGCAGACAGGGAAATAACGCTTAGAATTGTACACAGAGGCAACAAGACTTCGCGCTCAGGTGAAGAGTGTGTGAGTCTTTTATAGTCCAGGTAATGCGTGGCAGCTGGGTGTGGTGATTAGTGTAGTGATTGGTGGAGTGAGTGCAGGTGATTGGCAGAGAGGATTATGGGGAATGAAGTCCGGGAAGTGACAGGAACAGACAGTGATCATGACATAACGCCCCCCTCCTGGAAGGCGCGTCCTCGCGGCGTAAAAGGAACAGCTAGGGAGGGGGGTGGGTGCATTGGAGACTAGCATGTAGACAGGAACGGGGTCCCCAATGCAGATCCCTTAACTCAGGCAGCCACGGCGGGTCAGGCGCCTCGGGCGGCCACGGCGGGTCAGGCGGCTCGGGCGGCCACGGCGGGTCAGGCGGCTCGGGCGGCCACGGCGGGTCAGGTGGTTTGGGCAGCCACAGCAAGACAGAGTCCATAGATGACCACGGCGGGTCAGAGTCCATTAATGGCCATAATAAGTTGCAGTCCAAAGGTGGCCTGGCACGGTCCCCACCCACAAGCTCCCCACCCTTAGGTATACTGCCCCCCCAAAAAAAAGTTCTTGGGGATTTCAACGGGGTCTGTAGCGGGTTCGTGGACAAGGAGTTCGGGTGGCGCCGGCAGGGCAAGGCATTTGGGAGGCGCCGGCAGGGCAAGACGCTTGAGTGACGCCGGCAGAGCAAGGAGCTTGGGCGGCGCTGGCAGAGCAAGGAGCTTGGGCCGCGCTGGCAGAGCAAGGAGCTTGGGCGGCGCTGGCAGAGCACGACGCTTGGGCGGAGCAGGAGAGACCTCTGGAGTGGTCTCCGGACCAACAGCGGGCTCTTGAAAGGCTTCTGAGCCTTAAAGAACAGAAGAAGCCTTCTTCCTCCTCCTCCTCTTCCGAGGATGAAGCGATGGTTCACCGGTTGGAGCGGGTTCTGGAGCAGACTCACTGGCTGAAGCGGGATCTGGAGCTGACTCACTGGCTGGAGCAGGCTCTGTGTTTACGGACACTGAAGGGGCGGCCATCTTGCCTGTGGGCACTGGCGAAGCGGCCATCTTGTCCGTAGCATCCAGAGAGTCAGAGCGCATAGCAACCGGCGAACTTGAGTGCATTGCAACCGGCGAACTTGAGAGCGAAGCGGGCGGCTGGCTTGAGAGCGAAGCGGGTGGCTGGCTTGGGTGCGTAGCGGCTGGCTGGCTTGAGAGCGAAGCAGTCGGTGGAGGTTTAGGAACGCCAGCCACTCATGCTGAAGACAGTGGTGGATCAGCCACACTGGAACGCAACCCTCTCCGCTCCCTGACTGATCTCGAGACGTGACGTTGCTCTGGGCGATCAGAGAAGACATGGTCTGGTGTGGTTGTTGTGGTAACCGCCATCTTGTGAGTGTTGTCTTTAGCGGCCGTCATTACGTGATTCAGTGTGGTGTCGCATTTTTCCACAACACCCACAGTAAAAGTTGAACCAACTGTGAGCAGGGCAAAGTCCAGAAATTCCACGAACGACCCTCGGGGACCATTGGTAAGTAAATAGTCCTTTAGTGGTTCATTTAATCCATTACCAAAGAAGTAAATAAGGACACAGTCTGGCAGATCAGATAAATGAGCAAAATCCAGAAACTTCTGAATATGTGCCTCGAGGGTACAAATACCTTGACGCAGGTTGAGGAGACACCATGCTGGGTCCATGCTGAGGCTGGAAACGCTCGTGGAAGCTGCTGGATCTTAGTGTGGCGAAGTCTTCTGTAATGATGGTAGACTCAGGCAGGGGATCCAAATGCAGCGTTTTATTAAAAGTGAGCGTGGTCGTTCAAGCAGGGTCAAACAGGAACAAACAGGAGCAATAAAGAACAGGCAGAGTCGTAGTCAGGGTACAGGCAAAGGATCGAGGCAGGCAGCAATGGGTCGTAAAACAGGAATCAGGCAGAAACAGTAACAATCAGGCAGAAACAGTAACAATCAGGCAGAAACAGTAACAATCAGGCAGAAACAGTAACAATCAGGCAGATAGGGAAATAACGCTTAGAATTGTACACAGAGGCAACAAGACTTCACGCTCAGGTGAAGAGTGTGTGAGTCTGTTATAGTCCAGGTAATGTGTGGCAGCTGGGTGTGGTGATTAGTGTAGTGATTGGTGGAGTGAGTGCAGGTGATTGGCAGAGAGGATTATGGGGAATGAAGTCCGGGAAGTGACAGGAACAGACGGTGATCATGACAATAATATTCTGAGTTTCTGTACATTAACCCAATTGCCTTCGTTGTATTAAATCAAATTTTTATTGTCAATAAACTTAAAATTTTAATGCAACCAGGTAACTTACTTTTTTTAAGTTAAACCAACAATTCTTTTTTTTACAAGTGCAGTTAACTGAAATAAAATAAACTTTAACTAAATAACTTTAATAAATTATTAAAATATTTAAGAAATGTATTTATTTTAAACTTTAAACATTTTTCATCAATAAAAACTATATAACTAATGAAAATGACAAAACACAACAAAATTACAAACATTTTAAATATATATATATATATATATATATATATATATAAACTTTCACAGATTAATAAAACTATGACAGAAATTACAAAAACATAAAATTACATTCATACAAATATTATTTAAAATATAATTAAAAATATAAAATAAAACTAATCAAAAACATTAAATATATATTCAAATATAAAAACTGTAATAGTATGTCAATGATATATAACACTGATATGCGTGTTTAATACTCACAGCATACACTAGATCTCCGTAAGCGATCACACCGACACCACTGCGGCAGCTTCTCATGGGAGAGATGAGAGTCCACTGGTCTGTTTCCGGGTTATAACTCTCAGCGGAAGAGAGACACTCAATCCCAGTAAAACCACCACAGATATAAACCTGACAAACACACACAAACATAACATACATGATGTTTGTGCACAATTACAACACTCAGTATATCTTATATGATATTGCTTTTTTCTTATTTACACTATTATCATGCTCCTTCTGCTTTACAGGAATTAAGAGTCTCCAGCAGAAGAGTGTGGAGTCATGGGTGAGTGTTCTTACCCTGCCCTGCAGCGAGGTGGCGCTGGCGTCACTCCTCCGTTCATTCATGGGTGCTGTCAGTGTCCACTGATTGGTGTTTGGATCATAACGCTCTGCTGTTTTAAGCCGTTGATATCTATCAAAACCACCAATTGCATATATGAGCCCGTCCAGAACAGCCACACTTACATAGCATCGGCGTTCATGCATAGGGGCCACCTGCAACATATCAGATACTTTACATCAATGTCCAAACACACATCAATAGACCATCACATTGGTTCTGTCCTATCAGTTGCAAAAATTACAATGGTATTAACACAATTTTTTTAATAGTATTTGGAGAACCATTATTCAGTACTATGCTCCATGACAATACCAAAGTAAAATCTGACACCATGACTGTACAATGGTACTTTTTTTGTAATGGAAGCTGAATTAAAGTTACATGTTGACCTACAACATTACTCACCTCATGAAAAGTGTGAGTGATGAGATTACATTTCCTCACGCTGTTGAAATACTCCACACCATCATAACCACCAACACAATAAACAAACTCCTCCAGGACCGCTGTACCATGATAGGCTCTGGGTCGCTCATCGTCTTGAGTTACACTGACCCAGCGGTCTGCCTTCACATCATATGCCTCAATCTCATTGGTGGGATTGCCGCCACTCCATCCTCCGATGGCCAATAGGATCTCTGAGGGCAGACGTGGGTGTGTCAGTTGATGTATGAGCTCTTGGTTGGTGGACTCATCCATGCTGAGGTCAAACATAGTCTTCATCGCATTGATGATAACTGGCTTGCAGGCTTCATTCTCCATCACCAGTGGATTGTTCTTCACATTATTGATGAAGTAGTCTGATGGCATCAACCCCAATCGAACCTGAAGCACAGTGAGGGGAGAGTTTAGACTTTCAGAGCTGCTAGACTGTTGCAAGGCTGTTGCTAAGCAGTTCAAAGTTCAAAAATGAAAAATTATTTTCCAAAATTTCTTAAGATGTTAAGTCTTGTGTTCTGTAAAATGTATTAAAATTTAAGGATTAGTTCACTTTAAAATGAAAATTATCCCAAGTTTTACTCACGCTCAAGCCATCCTAGGTGTATATGACTTTCTTCTTTCTGATAAACACAATCGGAGTTATATTAATAAATATGCTGAGTATAACCAACGAGTATGAAGCTCAAGAAAGTGCATCCATCCATCCATCATAAACATACGTCCGGGGGTTAATAAAGGCCTTCTAAAGCAAACCGATATGTTTGTGTAAGAAAAATATGCATATTTAACAAGTTATAAAGTAAAATATCTAGCTTCCGCTAGACCACCTTCCATATTCAACTTATGAAAAAAGCTTTTTCTGTAAGTTGAATACGAAAGGTGTAGGACGTAGCGAAAGCATTTTGAACTGGAAGAGGCGTTAAACTTTCTTTGTAAGTTGAATACGGAAGGTGGTCTGGCAGAGGCTAGATATTTTACTTTATAACTTGTTAAATATGCATATTTTTCTTACACAAACATATCGGTTTGCTTTAGAAGGCCTTTATTAACCCCCGGACGTATGTTTATGATGGATGGATGGATGCACTTTCTTGAGCTTCATACTCGTTGGTCCCATTTACTGCCATTATAAAGCTCAGATGTGTCAGGATATTTATTAATATAACTCTGATTGTATTCATCAGAAAGAAGAAAGTCATATACACCTAGGATGGCTTGAGCGCGAGTAAATCTTGGTGTAATTTTCATTTTAAAGTAAACTAATCCTTTAAGCGAGTTTATGCTTAAACCAAGAAAAATCTGTCAGAGGAGGAAGAAAAATAAACTTGTTTGCCATTTGAATTAAGAATATTTTCTTACCCCATGCCAGGATTATTGTAGTTAAACTAAAACTAAAACCCTAAAATAAAATGAAAATAAACTTTAACTTAAATAAAATATTAAAAAACTAATTAATTATTAACCATTTCTTCATTTAGTCTGATGTATACTAAAATAACTAAAACTGAAATAAAATTAGATGCAAATTATAGACACAATTAAACAAAAAAATATGTTAACACTTTAGTATGGGGAACAATTCTCACTTTTAACTGGTTGCTTATTAGCATGCATTTTAGCTGTTTATTAGTACTTAAAAAGCACATATTAATGCCTTATTCTGCATGAGCTTATTCTACATCCATTAATCCTACCCCATACCTAAACTTAAACACTACAACAACTACCTTACTAACTATTATTAAGCAGTAAATTAAGAGTTTATTGAGGCAAAAGTTGTAGTTAATAGAGAATATGTGTTCCCCATACCAAAGTGATACCAAATTAATATAAATGACAAAACGACAAAATTACTACAATTTTAAATAAAATTATAGCAGAAAAATGTATTTTGATTGAAAAGTTATTTGATATTTGTAATGTAAAACAAGACAAAACTCTCTGTTTTACCTTTGGCAGAAGCACGACAATGGTTTGCTTCCTGTTTTCAGGTGCGTAATTAATCCATTGGAGGACTGCTTCAAAAACCACCTTCTCCTGTTTAACATTCAGCTCATCCTTTCCAATGATTTCTTCAAGTTGTTCCAGCGAGAGCTCCAGGAACTCCTCAGGTTCGAGCAGAACCTCCTCAAAGTTCTGCAGGATGTAGTGCATTACTTTATGGTGGAGCTTTGAGCAGGAAAAAAAGTCCTCTGTAAACCTACAGATGCCAATGCAGTTCTCTGGGCATAAATGTTCCTCCAGGAACTGGCAGCAAGCATCAACAAGACCCGACACCAAAAACTGATCAGCCGCCACCAAGAGCTCTGTCACATTTTCTTCTGTAATGAGTGCAGATCCTGTGTATGCGAATTGAATAATCTGAGACAGGGAGTCTTGGGACATTCCTGGAATTTCATAAAATTGTTTTTCTGTGCTGCTCCAGTTGTTGAAGAATAGAGCCCTGTGAACAAATTTCATTTTCATGCATTTATATATTTGGACCGCTTTGGCAGTTTCAACAATATGATGCTGGCAGTGGAAATTATGTATGTAATTATAATTATTTCTTGGTAATGTGCACACAATTGCAGTTCAAATGCTTCTCCTCACCTAAAGTAAGGGCTGAAGGCAGACAAGATGATCTTGTGCGCTCGAAATTCTGCGTCATCTGCCCTAATGATCACGTCAGTGTGTTCGCCCTGGAAACGTGCTTCATCAAACAAATTAAACGCTGTTTCACTTATGTTAGTGTACTCCATGTTCTCCCTGATGTTGGTCTTTATATGTATTTTGTCTTCACACCTCAAAACTCTGATCAAAGTAATCTCAGGTTTGTGTCTTTGTGACGACCCAATGCTCAGCAGAGTTCTAGAATGTCTTTGTGACATCATAGTTGCAGATCTTGAATATCAAGGCGTTTCTTAATGTCAAGGATTCTTCCTTGACAGGACTGGTCTTTCCAAGTCACTTCTTTCAGAGGCTAGGCGAGGCTCCTCTTCAGCATTCGGAGAACACGTAAATGGAACAGACTAGCAAGTGCACGTCATTGCGTGATTACCCCCCGGTAAACAGCTGCTTGTTTTCTACACGGAGACGTATGAACGCTTCCGTTTGTTCCTTGGTCCCTGTTAAAAAAGACGAGAAAGCTATAAATAACGCTGTGAATGGTATAATGGTATAATATTAACGTTAAATTACTTTGGACAACTTAACTAGTTATTTATAAAAAAAAATGCTGGTGACGGCAACCAAGCTAACAATTGTTAAATGACGGTCCGGTTCAGTTAGCCATCAATAACGTAATTTGTATTTGTATAATTTATAATATCAATACGGTAGTAATTTGTACTGGCATTTAAACATTAAACTTTATTTATCTGACATATTTACTACAGTTATAACAAATGTTTGGTAATATAAATATACGTATAATAAAGCATATTGCCTGCTAACGTCTAACATTTAAAAAAAAATTTTGAACAAGATCGCAAAGCTGCGCGCATAGGATTGTGGGTGATTTGAGAGCGCGAAGAGCGCGAAGGCTACACATATGCATCCTTTCCTGTATATGGGATATTTTTCGAACGAAGGACTCAGTCCTTGTTTGAAATTCCGGGGATCCTCGACATTGGAACAGTCCTTTGACGGATGTCGATGACGTAGCATCCTCGAAATTCTGGCTTCCGAGGATCCTTCCTTGACATTGAGAAACACCTTCAGTTTGTGTTGGCTACATAATTATCATGGAGTTTGGTTTTATCAATTCTTTTTGCATGAAACATTTTCACAGTCACAAAGATATTAAAATATATCTAATAAATTATTTTATTGGTCAGTGACCTATAAAGCATAGGATAATTATTCATTTGGATGTGCAATCAAAATGGTGAAAAACACACACAATTTTTGACAGCAGGAGTTTTCTTGCATAGTGTGACCCCAAACAAGTTTAACAGAGGCCTGTATGAAGAGGTCACACAAGGTCACACATAAATAATCATTTTCAGTCAGTATCTAGGGCATGCTGTAGTCCAGATTAAAATGTTAAAATGTTTAAATTTGAAAATAAACAGCCTATTATGTTTCTAAGTATTTAGTGCTGAGATGAACACCATTGCAAATATAAAAATCTGAATGGCTGTTTAAAACATTCAAATATTGTTCAGAAACAGATTAGCAACTGCTTTGTTTATGGGGTTACCGGGGTAACGGCTGCATTTCTGCTGTGTCATTTTCATTCAGTGCATGTCCTTCACTCGTTCCGAAGGAAGGAAAGATGCATTGAGTCATCTGAAATGGTTTGGATGGTTTTCTACTGTATGAAACATCACATTAGACCAGAGTGAATTTGGAGGACATTACAGCTATTCTGTGTGAAATATAGGGGTTAACAGATTTCGGTGACCTTTAAAACAGCTTTGTTATAGCCATTCTGTGTGAAATTGTCATTATTAGGACCTGAGCATATTTTTGGTATGTTTTTGTCAATATTATTAAGGCCAAAGGTGAAGGACCCTATTGTTTTCCTGGGTACATTTTTGTCAGACTTTCAGGAACTTTTGGAGCCCTTAACATGCTCAAAAACTCGTGAAACTTTGCACACACATTGGAATCATCGGCCATCAGGGTCGGGCACAAGTTGTCATGGGGGGGGGGGGGGGGGGGGCTCTGTGGTGCACCCTTTTATATGGTTGTATTTGTAGAGCATCCCTTTTCACTTACAGTACCCAAACTTCATACAGTTATAGATCTCAGCGCATACTCTAAGGCCGTGTGTCCACCAGAGCGTTTTTTCCAGCTGCTAGCGTACTTTTTCAATTGTTTTCAATGGGAGCGCCGCATTTTTTAAACGCCAGGAGCGTAACGAGGCGCTGAGCGTCTTTTTCACGCTCAAGCGCTGAGAGCTCGGCATTTTTTACTGGTCGCCTCGAGTTGAAGAACGTTCAACTTTGCGTAAAACGCTGCGCTCATCACTGTCACTTTTTAGCCAGCCGTCCAATCAGAGTGGAGGAGGGGCGGGACAAATACTACACCGGCCAACCGTCACAACATTCTTGCTGTACAACAACATCAACAAACAGAGAACGGAACAAAATGGATGAGAAATTAATATTGCTGCTCTCCGAAAATACATAGCACAGCAATTTCACATTGTGTCAACATTTTAAGTCTGAAACAAATTACCTGCAAAATCAGTTATAAGTAACAGTGCCGCAGATATTCCGTATCATAGCAACAAAGCGTCTCAACGGAAAAAAATGCTGCACTGCAGAAGCGCTCTCAAGCGCTCACAGACGGGCGTTTTAAGCAGAGCGCCTAGCGTTTTCAGCTGGCTAAAAACGCTCTAGTGGACACACGGCCTAAGTCATACGCCAGCCCAACAGGAAGTTGGCTATTATGAGTTGTTCGAAAAATGCATTCTCTGGAATTTTATATACTTCTCCTAAGGGAATTCATCCGATCGCAAGCAAACTCAGTCAGCATGAAGTGAAAACATTGAGGATGCTAAATTGTGAAGGGATATTAGATATCTCAAACGGTGTTGCCATGTTGAGGGATCAAAATAATGACGAAAAGGGTAACAGGAAGAGTCTCATATCTTCTAAACAATATATTACACACCATTTATTTCTATATAAAATAATACAAATATTAGAAATAAACATTTTATTTTACTTTTTCAATTAAAGCAGTATGTGTAAGTTAAAATATTTAATATTTAATTAACAAATTTATATTTAGTGTAACCACTAGATGACAGCATAGGTATTTTTTTAGCAAGGTTGAGAAAATTCTTTTTGCTGAAAACATATTGTTGAAAGTGATAAAAATTGTTCAGACATAATCCTTTTATCAGGGATTGCATTTGGATATATGTTTAGACATTATCAAAAACAACTTTCTGTCACAGTTTAGATTTAATTTTTGTTTTTGTTTAAAATGTGTCATGGTCTGTGTGTTAATTTTGCTTGGACTATCTGTCATATTGCCCATCATGTTGCCCTGAAGCTACCGGGGTGGTGGTGGTGCCTGGGCTTGGGCCCGTCATTGCTGCTTGCAGCTATATTACAAATTGAAATTGTATAATGATGTAACTGATGCTGTTGCACTGTGAGAGTTTTTGTGTGAGTGTTGAGTGTGTTTGAGTCACAGTGGGCTTCAGAGCACAGTAATACACAGCAGAGTCAGACACACACAGGTTCTTGATTGTCAGAGGAACTGAAGTTTTGCTGAGATTTGCTTGAAATCTTCTCTCCTCGAATTCATCCTCATTTTCTCCAGTGTTAGAGTATCTATTCAACATGTACTTGGGGATCCCATTAACTTTCTGCTGGTACCAGAAGAAAGTGTAAGAAGTGTAAGATGTCTGATATGTACAGTTGATTGTTACATCATCACCTTCAAAAGCAGACTGAATCTTTGTGTGCTGATCAACTTTGTCTTGAGATTTACATCCTGAAATAGAATTGAAACAATATCAATAAACATTTCACACATTGGTCACAAGGAATATACACATAGACAAAAGAATCATTATTTGATAGCGCTACTCACCCCAGATATATAAAAATATGATCACAATGACACTTTTCCAGAGTGCCATAATATACAATTGAAATCCCCAAGGATATATGCAGAGATGTTGTGATCTCCTTCCTCTTTCTGTATCTGTTAAAGCAGCAGTAAATTCAAGTCATTTGGTCTGACTGCTGGGAGGAGCCTGTGCTACAGTAAGTGCCACTGAAGACTGTAGTTTATGTAATATATAGTACTGTATCACTTCATTTTGCTTATATGTATAATAATGAATCTTAGGATGTGTGTATACGTGTATTTGATTAGCTTATGTCACTTTTTATTCACTGAAAAACACAGTATCTTATTACGATTTAGAATGCTTGATTCTGATTGGTCAATCATGGTATTCAGCAGCAGTCTGATATTTCCTGATATTTGCCATCATCCATAGAAACATTATATATCAGTCCTCTTATCTGAGTAACTCAAACCGGATCTACTTTCATGTCTCTCGTATCACAACTCTTGCTCTCTCGTTCCAAACAAACACAACTTGCATCTCAGACCCTGTTTCCTCCTGATATTGTAAATCATTTTGCAAATGACCTCAGATGACTTCAGTATTAATATTACTATTATAATGTTGCAGTGTTTGTCTTGTTGCTAGCCCAATTGTTCTGTATGTTGTTGTGGACTTTAAGGTAACATAACTACAGGTCAGATTAAAAACTAAAGTCGCAAACTTGAACTGTAAAATCCATTTCATATCCACACACCCTCACAAAAAATAAGTATACTTCAAGTTTATTTTTATTAAAACAGTATATTTAACAGTTAAAAGTAAATTCCTCAGCCAGATTAACAGAATATAAGAGGCTAATAAGTATTCCAGTGCAGTTTAAGAATATTTAATGTAAAATCTGATTTAAAATGTAAACAATTGAAATGAACACCTGCTATTGTCAAAGGTAATATTGAGTAACTACTGCCCTCTTATGGTTACCTGCAAGTATTGCATAAATGAAACAGCGCCATCTCATTGTGTAACAAGTAAATAAATATATATGACTCAGTTTTAAAACGTTGCTTTGTTTCATGTTTTATCATTCTTGCATTAGATTATGTAATTATTTGTATACTAGGTTCTTTCTCACAATTTTTTTCTCTCCGTCTCTGTGTTTCTCTCATTGTAACAGGTTTTTGTACAGAGTTACAGTGTTTCCTGTGACTGTGGGCCTCAGAGCACAGTAATACAGAGCAGAGTCTGATACTGCAGCAGAGGAGATGATCAGATCCATGTGGATTTGTTCCTTTTTTTCAACTTTAACAGAGAATCTTGAATCTAATTTAGATACTTGAGGCTTTTTTTCAGTACTGAAGGTGGAAACAAGAAATTCAGGTTTTGATCTTCCATACTGACGGTACCAGAAGAGACAATCTGTAACTCCAGTGGAGGAATAACTACAGGACAACTTAACATTTTGTCCCTCATCAGCACCAACATCTGTTGTGTCTGGTTTGATGGTATTTCCAAAGACAGCAGCTGAAACAGAAGAGGAATGGGTTGATTTATAGAAAGACTTCTTTGTAATCAGTCAATGAATGAATCAAAGAAATACACACCTGCTGAGACACAGAGCAGAATAAGTGAATGAAGATTCATTGTTCAAGTGTTCACTCTGAGAAGAGTCAGACTGAATCGTTTCATCCACAGTCTCTTTCAGACACGATTAGATCATGTCAGATCTGTGAACTCTGAGTCCCTCCTCTCTGAGAACATCATGTCTATATTTCACACTTGAGGAACTGAAGAAAGAGCCAATCACACTCACTGTTTTCTCTTGTTTTCTCTCTGCTGTGTTTTGTGTGTGATTTTATATAGGAAATATATTAATGTCCTGCAAATTAGATTTCTGAAATTTACCTTTCATTTTCCACTGTGTGTGTATAATGGTGTGTTGTGTGTGTCTGTGAATGTGTGTAAGTGAGTGTGTGTTTGAGTGGGTGTTTCTGTTTTGTACTCTCAATGTTTTAGAGTGTAACTTCTTTCTTGCAGTTCATTTTTTTCTGCTTTGTGGCTGAATTATTGATTTTATTTCACACATTTGTATAAACTTGCTCTGTCTTATAGTCGTGCTAGTTCATATGTGTATGTGTGTGTGTGTGTGTGTGTGTGTGTGTGTGTAGGGTGGGGTTGGTTGTGTCTATTTTGCACTCTTTACATTTGAGTTTTCGTATTTCCCATTCATTTCCTATGTCGGTCATTTTTGACCGCAAAGAAGGTAAATGTATTTTTTTTTTTACGACCCTTTAACATGTCCGAATGATGTCTTTGATTTTTTTGTGTGTTCATATTGCTAATGTGACAAAATCTCATTCTGATGAAGCTATGATTTTTACCATTTCAAAATATAAAATTGTTCTGTCAAAATGACCAAAGAGGGCCAGAGGGCTAAAGTTACATGTAACGTGTAACAAGAACGCTAAAATAAGTGTTACCAAAGTTAATTTATTAACTTGTAAGGAATTATAAAAACTGCATTACGTCTAAGAAAGACAGAAAGTGGTTTAACAAATTGATGTTTCTGCAGAGAATGCAGATTATATGGCCATAAAAAAGTGGTCATGTGGTTTGAACATGTGGAATATGATATCTGGTCATGTTGTTAATGTTTCTTTTCTGCAATTTCTAGTTTAAGCCTTATAACAAAGACCTAATTCAGCCTCACACAGGTGTTAGCACATATTTTATCACATTTGGGGCTGGATAGATTGTGGTTTTGATTGTGGTTTTCACTAGATCGGTTCAAAGTGAAAAGATCTTCAGGTTTTTGTACGACGTGTTTCATGTTTTGTATCACTGGGCTCCAACTCTTAGAGCACAATAATAGAGAGCTGAATCTGACAGACGAACATCAGTAATAGTGAGTTCAGTGGATGTTCGTGATGTAGTCGACTGAAACCGATCATCAGAGGTGTGTTGATAAGCACCCGCTGATCGTGCACCTCTGTATAATAAATACTGAGGTTCTTTGTTTGGATATTGTCTGTACCAGTAAGGCCAAACAACTTCACTATTTGTACTATATGAGCAGCTCATCTTGACAGTTTCTGTTTCTTTAGTGTTTTTTTCTCTCTCTTTATCTGGTTCAATGTTGTCTCCAGTCACCAAACCTGTGAACAATAAAAAGTGATTTTTGATTTGTGAAGGCAAGGTTGACAAAATGATATTGCAAGAATATTTACTTTTTACAAAAAAATGCTGTTTAATGCTTTAAAATTGTAATTGTTTATGTACAGTATTTTATTAATTAATAAATAATGTACCTGTCCCCACAATGAGAGTCAGTATGAAGCATGTGTCCATGTTGAATCAGATCAGATCAGTTCTCTGTTGAGGCTCTCAGTGCTTGAGCTGTAAGTCACTGCAGATCAGTTACAAACACACACAGGAACTTCCTGTCATCATCCGATCCCCCACATCACCGGATTGAACACAGCTGACTGGAACACCGGTCTCGTGATGAGAAAGAGAGAGAAAGAGAGAGAAAGAGCAAACAAAACCACATCCAACACACATACATAATTATGAATGCATTGAATATGTCCTCGGACGTAACAGCAAACTACAGCTACAGTGTTTGGTTTTTCCTGTGAGATGTTTGTTTTCTATGTCATTTTTTGCCCTTTAACAAATAATTTCATCAGATAAATACCTTAACCAAGTTTAGTGTTCAATCAAACTAATCTTATAAGTTAATTAATAGAACAACAGGTGAACACTAGAGAACTAGATCAGATCACATAAAACACAATGAACAAAACATAATCCTGACACTTGTAGGATCATTAAATATATATTTAAATCCTAGTCTCCAGATATCATTTTTTGCCGCTACTGTATATTGCACATGACAATAATTTGAGATGTTTTATTATTTGTTGTATTAAAGGGCAGTTTATAGGGATTTAATAACTCTAATTGAATAATGTAAATCTTTCACATTGCCACACAAATTCACACCTTATCATTAAAAGAAAAGAAATCTGTATCTACCTTTTGATTTATTACCTGTGATTTAGCCTATTCATTGATTCTATTACTTTCTGACAAAATGCTGTGATTGTCAGTTCCTGTTTCTTTCTATCTGTGTTCGTCCGTGTCTCTGTGTAACAGGTTTTTGTATAGATCTGATGTGTTTCCTGTGACTGTGGGCCTCAGAGCACAGTAATACACAGCAGAGTCAGACACACGCAGATCCTTGATCCTCAGAGGAACTGAATTTGATGAAAGTTCAGAGTGAAATCTCTCCTGGAACTCAGTGCCATTTTCTCCTCCATATTTGCTTCTCCTCAGGATGTATTTAGGAAAGTCATTTGCTCTCTGGATGTACCAGAATAAATCTTCTCCTGTTGAATCTGTTTTATATTTACACTGTAATGTCACTGATCTTCCTTCAGCTTCAGTCACATGTTTGTCTGGCTGATCAACTGTGTCCTCTGATCTGCACTCTGTGAAAGTTTAAGAATATTTCATGTACAGTACGATACAAAATATGACCAACTTGCATGAATATGAAGCTGTGTTAAATGAAAATTCATACCGAGAATGAAGAGTGTGAAGAGAAATATATTCCTCAACTTGTGTGACATGACTGCTGAATAAACCTTGAAGTTCAGATAAATCAGCAGTGGGAGAATTTTACTTTTAGTATTATAATAATGATGATCCAAGGAGGAGCTTGTGGATACCCAATAAAGCTTCAGTATTGTCAAAGGAAATAATGAGTAACTACTGCCCTCTTATGGTTAACTGCAAGTATTGCATAACTGAAACAGGGCCATCTCATAGAGTTCAATGTAAATTAATAAAGATATTTGTTTTCTGAATTATGGGATGTTTTAAAGGGACTGGTGAACTAAAGGATCATTCATACTGCCACACAAATTCTTTGTGTTTTTGCATTAGATTCATTACATATTTTAGCTTCCTTTTCATTACTATCTCTGTTTCACTCACTGTCACGGGTTTTTGTACAGTGTTCTTGTGTTTCCTGTGACTGTGGGCCTCAGAGCACAGTAATACAGAGCAGAGTCTGATACTGCAGCAGAGGAGATGATCAGATACATGTGATTTTGTTCCTTTTTTTCAACTTTAACAGTGAATCTTGGATCTACATCAGATACTTGAGGCTTTTTTTCAGTTCTTAAGGTAGAAACAAGAAATTCAGGTTTTGATCTTTCATACTGACGGTACCAGAAGAGATAATCTTGAGCTCCAGAGGCAGAAAAACTACAGGATATTATAACACTTGAACCCTCCTCAGCAAAAACATCTGTTTTGTTCGGTTTGATGACATTTCCAAATACAGCAGCTGAAACAGAAAAGAGACATTTGTACATTTTTAGTGTTTTTTATTTTATTTATTTATTTCATTTTATTAATACAACAAAAAATAATCAATCAAATAAATATACACACCTGCTGAGACACAGAGCAGAATAAGTGAATGAAGATTCATTGTTCAAGTGTTCACTCTGAGAAGAGTCAGACTGAATCGTTTCATCCACAGTCTCTTTCAGACACGATTAGATCATGTCAGATCTGTGAACTCTGAGTCCCTCCTCTCTGAGAACATCTGACAATGAATTTCAAGAAGACAAGAAAGATCTAGTCACATGAACTGCTATTATGACTATATGATTGTGCCAAAAACAAGTAAGGTTGAATTGATCTGTGATCCTTATTTGAGTATATGAATGGTTACAAAGCTATTTTAAAGATTTATTGCATTTGAGGGGGTGTGACAGCTTTCATTTAAAGGATTAGTTCACTTTAAAATGAAAATTAGCCCAAGCTTTACTCACCCTCAAGCCATTCTATGTGAATATGATTTCTTCTTTCTGATGAACATAATCTGAGATATATATTAATAAATATTCTGACGCTTCCAAACTTTATAATGGCAGTGAACAGTATCAATGAGTGTGAAGCTCAAGAAAGTGCATCCATCCATCATAAACGTGTACTTCATATGGCTCTTGGGTGTTAATAAAGGCCTTCTGAAGCAAAGTGATGTGTTTGTGTAAGAAAAATATCCATATTTAACAAGTTATAAAGTAAAATATCTTGCTTCCACCATCCGTATTCAAACTTTGAAGAAAGTGTAAAACTCTCACAGTTCAAAACACCTACGTCGATCCGACACCTTCTGTATTCAAGTTATGAAAAAAGTGTAATTGACACAACAGGATATTTATTGATATTTCTCCGATTGTGTTCATCAGAAAGTCAGTTACACCAAGGATGGCCTGAGGGTGAGTAAAGCTTGGGCTAATTTTCATTTTAAGGGGAACTAATCCTTTAAAATATTTTGAGTATTTAGTGATTGATTTTCTTTCATTACAGTCACATTTTGAACGTTATTTTGGACTCGGCTCACAACAGCGAACCATCATTTGAAACTATTTATCTGTCCATCAGTGTTGAGCATAAAAAAAATAGTACAGTTGTTCATGTTCAAGATCAGTTTTACTGTGCACAGCCTTTTAATCAAGAAAACATTGGATGATTAAAATATTGAAATTATTCAATTAAAATAAATCATGTAATCAATGTAATAGTGACTGCATGATCATAATGTAGTTCATGATGATTTTATTACAGTTTTTAAATGTCAAAAATGCTTTCACCACAGTCACATTATGTCAGTGTGTTTGTGTATGTGTTTTGACTTCAGTTTTGTCTCAGTGGTCCTCAGAGCACAGTAATACACAGCAGAGTCAGACACACGCAGATCCTGGATCTTCAGAGGAACTGATCTTGATATGGAGTTCACCCACATGGAAAGAACCTATATGTGGATATATGCGCATATATGAAACCTATATGCAGTGTATATGTACATATATGCTGCATATATGCACATATATGATAATATATATGCTGCATATATGCGCATATATACTGCATATATGCTATATATATGCTGCATATATGCGCATATATACTGCATATATGCTATATATATGCTGCATATATGCGTATATATACTGCATATATGTGTATATATGCCACATATAGGCAAAATTGAGGTGCATATATGTGCATATACAGGAAATATAGGTCTCCTGTATTGCTTCTTCATATCCATATATATGCCCTATACATACAAGATATGTCTTCTATATAGCTAATGGCAGGATCTGGTCATTTTGTAGCTCATATCTCATTTTTGACTGTCATACATGATGCCTAGCTCATATTTTCTATTATCAAGGCAAAAACTAAGAATTAACGAAAAAAATTATGCAAGAACTTATGTATGTGCGAATGTAGCAGTTATGTATTTAGACAATTATTTTGTGATTCCACTTGCCATGACCATATTTGGGGTTTCCTGCCGCCATGCTGACTTGGGGTGTTGACGCACTTTGCTGTAGTGATGGGATTTATGGCTCTTTGAGGGGATCCGGATCTTCGCGATCCGTTCCTTTCAAAGAGCCGTTCAAAAGAACGGCTCTTTTGGCTCTTTTTAAATATTTAGTCAGTTTTAAGAAGCCAGCTTGGGGGCATCTCAGTTTATCCTGGAAATAATCACTGGGAGGAATGATGAGGTGAGATTTGTAGTCAAATAATTAAAACTCGGATATCACACACCAATATCTGAGTTTGAATTATTCTGAAATATTGATTATTACCTCATTTGTCATGTGTGGACTATATTCCATAGGGTTGCACAAATCCCTTTGCTTAGACAGTGACATCACTATTTTGGATTTACCTTTAGTACAAAGTGTGTGTGTGTGTGTGTAAAGCTACGTTGACTTATGTTATTCATACAATACCTACTCACAAATAAACATCAAAAACAAAGCCGGCTGCAATGAATTTCTGTGCAAAACAGCTTTTACTACAAACACTTCCACACAAGAAAATTTTGATAGAAAACAAAAAATATTTAAAGTAGATAAAATTAGAATAAATAAAATGGAAATGTCTACATACTACATACTATTACTACTGCAAACTTTGCAAATAGGACATCAGCCCCTTCAAGTCAATGAACAATAACAAAGTGGGCTTTTTTTCCACTGGAGTACTCACGTGAAGGATGCGTGCACAACTAATAACTAATATCATCACGCTATAAAGGGTTGGCCTGCGCTGGGTGCGCCCCTCCCCCTATAACTGTTCTGTCTCGCGGAGGAGCTCATTTGTGTGCATCTGTGTGAAACACGCATAGGAAAAAAGAACGACAGAAAGAACGGCTCCCCTCCAGCCGCGACTCGGCTCCCATCGTTCATGTTTATGAGCCGTTCAAAAGAATCGGTTCGTTCGCGAACGTCACAACTCTACTTTGCTGCTTCCCAGTCTGCATGAGACATCACAGCGGTAGGTCGCACAAAGTTTTTGCGGTGATTCAATTAAGGCCATGTTTCATGTAACAGCTGAATTCACATGATATATTTGTATGATTGTAATCCAAAACCCCTCTGTGATGTACATTCAGATGTTTCGTTGATTATTTTTCTTTACTTAAGTTACTTTTAATATCTCTCTTTCTCAGCGTTGTGCGTTGCTGCCACATGCTGTTTGTATGCTGCACAAGTCCTCATATATTGCCATTTGTGTTATACAGAATAAAGTGAGGACCTGATGGCAAGATTTTTCGCAGTCTGTCTTTGATTACGACACAACGCAGAAAACACACCGCTACACGAACACGTGAAATTGGTCCCACATGGAAAAAACCTATATAAACATATATGTTTCAATATAGGTTTGATATAGGTTTTTAATATATGTGACATATATAAAATTGGCCGTTTTCCTATATTATGTGTACATATAATATAGGAAAACGGCCAATTTTATATATGTCACATATATGTAAAACCTATATCAAAACCTATATTGAAACATATATGTTTATATAGGTTTTTTCCATGTGGGCAATGTTGCAGAAAATCTAAACTTACGATCTGACTCAGTAGTTAATTCACCAAATGTATATTTATTTAGAATGAATGTTAATGATTTGTTTGGTAGCTGTTTGTACCAGAAGAGATACAGATTTGTATCAGTTGTAGTATAATTACACCTTAAAATAACTTGATCTCCTTCACTTGCAGTCATTTCTCTTGAAGACTGTTCAACTCTGTCCTGTCCCAAAGACACTGGAAAAATAGATAGAAAATTAAGTCATTAACATGAATGATTTGCAAAGTAAACTCAAACATTTAATAACCTAAATGAAAGTAAACTCTTTTCTGTGAGTGTACAGAAACAAAATGTGCTTACCATCATAATGAGCTGCTGTGAGACACAGAGAAATCAAAGTCCAGCTAAACATAGTTGATCTCTGAGGGAAAAGATCTGAAATTCACTCAATGGTGCTCTCAAAAACTTCTTTCTCTCTTTCTCACTCTGTCATACAGTATCATGTCACATGCTGACCCCTTGTGGACAATTTTGAAATGACTTAAAATGTGTTATTTTGGAAACCATGTAAAATTAGTAAATTAGACTAAAATATTTTTGAACACATGCTTTATTTCTCTCTACTTTGTGTATTCTGTGTGTATATCGTAAAGCCATTACTCACTGCTTGCATGTTTTGTTGTTTGTTTTTTTGCAGTGTTAAGGTAAAAGTTATATAAAGGTGTGCCTAAAAACTAACACTTTTCTGCCTTGAATAATCATGCATTTGTGTATCATGTGGTTGCTTAGAATGGTCAAGATGCTTCTACTGTAGATAGAGAGGTCTGTGTATAATTCAAGATTTAAGGGTCCCATTTCTCCTGAACTGTAGAGACCATTGATTCCTCACTCTGAGCAGAAGCAGGTTTTTGTACAGTGTTCTTGTGTTTCCTGTGACTGTGGGCACCAGAGCACAGTAATACAGAGCAGAGTCTGATACTGCAGCAGAGGAGATGATCAGATCCACATGGTTTTGATTTTCTTTTCTGATCTTACTTGTGAATCGTTGATCTATCAGATGGCTGAACTTCTTTTTTACTGTCTGAGATGAGCACAAGCAATTCAGGACCTGATCCGGGATACTGACGGTACCAAAGTAAAGACCATGCAGAAGAATAACTGCAGGATAATATAACATTTGAACCCTCGACAGCAAACTCTTGTCTTTTGTCTGGTGTAATCGTGTCTCCATTACTGGCACCTGCAAAGAAAAGTGAAAAGTTAGTTTTTAGTCTCAAAGGCGCAAATATTACAAGACTTATAAAATGTGACCAGTTTTTCAGTCACTTATAGTACATTTTAATATATTAAGCCCACAAATAAGACCATATATTTAATTAAAATTACATGGCATCTGTATTGTAATAATAAAGGACAGCATTGATTTGATGGTACTTACATGCTAAAGCAGAGAACAGAATAACTGAATGGAGGATCATTGTATGTGTGCTTACAGTCTCAGCTTGAATGATCTGATGAAAGTCTCTGTCAGGTTCAGCAAAATACATCAGATACACATTAAGCTCCTCCTTCCTCACCATCTGGGAAAAGCGAGTGCATCTAAAAATCATTTCATCACTATCATCTTTTTGAACACGTTTTCCTCATAAAATGTTAGAAAGACAGAGTACCGTCTTTAATGTCATCACTAATATCAGTAAAGGTCCAGACTTAAACACAAGATTTGCATTTAATTTCATATAGTGAAATTAATTTTTAGAGTGAATGTGACTTACAGACAGGGGAGCCGAATGTGTTTAATGTACTGTAAAGATGCGATATTGTGTATCAGGTTTTTGTACAGTGTTCTTGTGTTTCCTGTGACTGTGGGCTGCAGAGCACAGTAGTAAACAGCAGAGTCAGACACACACACATCCTGGATCATCAGAGGAACTGAGCTTGAGGATTTGTTGAGATCTGCATGAAATCTTTCCTCAAATTCTTTTTCACTGCTGCTTGATCCAGTTGAGAGTTTACGGAGCATGTAAACTGGGAATCCATTGGTTTTCTGCTGGTACCAGTAAAGATAAGGGTATTGGTCACTGGTGCTGTAAGTGCAGTGAAGTGTGACCACGTCATGTTCAGACGCTGTTTGAACTCTTGTTGGCTGATTAACAGAATCTTGTGTGCTGCACTCTGTCAGGAAATATAAAAGGAAAGAAACAAATCAGTTTTCATGTAAAGATAATAAAGGAATAATACAATTTAAAATCAAAGTTACTTTACCTAGAACTGCAGCCAATAGAAGTAAACTCTTCAGCCAGATTAACATAGTTTACATACAAGCATATAAAACTGCAAACGTGATATTAGTGAGTTATGATGATGATGAACATGAGCCAGCCTGAGTTTAGATTTCACTGTATGTGACTATATGTTTGCACAGGTTAAACACATGTAGGAGGAGCTTGATAGAATAATAGACTTCAATTCTGCCACAGTGTGGCCAGTTTCTGCAATTACATTAAAATACAAACAGAAAACCCTTGAAGCAGAACTGGTTTTCACTTTTGGATTTTAATCTTTTTTTGTAAAATACACAATTTTCAACATTTACTGTACACTCTCAAAAGTTTAATTTTGAAGGTTAAAAGTATCAGGCCTAACTTTAATTTAAAGTAGAGGAATTTGCTGACTAAATGTAAGTTAATTTGATGTTGCGTTCACAGAAATTAATGAAACAATATTTTTTTATGCTTTTAACGTTTTTATGCTTTTAATCTTTTAATGTTTCTGTTTGTCTTTTATGCCTTGTAATCTCTTCACACAGGTGTTAGCACATATTTTATTACATTTGGGGCTGGATAGATTGTGGTTTTGATTGTGGTTTTCACAAGATCGGTTTAAAGTGAAAAGAGCTTCAGGTTTTTGTACGACGTGTTTCATGTTTTGTATCACTGGGCTTAAACTCTTAGAGCACAATAATAGAGAGCTGAATCTGACAGACGTACATCAGTAATAGTGAGTTCAGTGGATGTTCGTGATGTAGTCGACTGAAACCGATCATCAGAGCTGTCTGCAGCACTCAGTGATCGAGCTCCTCTATATGTTAAAAATAAAGGTTCTGCATGTGGATATTGTCTGTACCAGTAAAGCCGAACATTATTGCTGGTTGTACTATATGAGCAGCTCAGCTTGACAGTTTCTGTTTCTTTAGTGGTAACATTTTTCTCTTTATCTGGCTCAATATTGTCTCCAGTCACCAAACCTGTGAACAATAAACAGAATAACAAAAAATTATTTGTCATAGCAAGAATGACCAAAAACATTTCAAACACAACACAATGCAGTAAAAATTAGTAAGATTGTTAAATCATTGTTTTCCAACTTCCACTGTTTCATCATTTACTGTATAATTACTGTACCTGTTCCCATAATCACAATGAGCAGAAAGCATCTGTCCATGTTGAATCAGATCAGCAGTTCTTTGCTGCACTGTGTGTGAGACACTGAAGGACGTAAAGACACACATGAACTTCCTGCTCACTGTCACATGATGTCTGTCTCTCTGTCTAGGCCTTTTACAATAATTTTAGTATAAATTTTTCTTTGTCAAAATAATAAGTAAATGCTACCATCTTTTCTGTCCTTCTGAGATATAGACAACATGAAATATGTTTATTGCCTGAAATGTTGAGAATATTCTCTGGGAAGTTTTAGATTCTTCATAAGGTTCATCATTATATAATAATTTGAGGAATGATACATTCTTCTTAAATTTGCTGAGCTGGACAGTCTACATTACATATTTTCATGCTGCCAGCAACTAATGTTTATTCTTTTATTTTTGTCATTTAATCTTAAATGTTTGTTTATTGTTTGTGATATGTCCACGTCTATGATACAAATGTTTATCATGACCAAAATAGTAATGATCTAGAAGAGGTGTAAGAGCAGAATTAAATAGAAAAAGAGTATAATGATAATCAATATCACAAAATTGATTAGCTTAAAAATAGTCCTATAATAAATATTTTTTATTATAAAACTTCTCGGGGTTTTTTTCAAAGTGTTTATTTCAAGATTTAAATTAAAATCTGAATCCCGGATTCACTGCAGAGAATGAATGCTGATCCAGAGGCAGTTCTGAACACAAGTTATCATCTATTTCATGTTTTTGTGTGAGTGTTGAGTGTGTTTGAGTCACAGTGGGCTTCAGAGCACAGTAATACACAGCAGAGTCAGACACACACACATCCTGGATCATCAGAGGAACTGATCTTGATGTGGAGTCCAATGTTGCATTAAATCTGTCTTTAAATTCATCCTCAGTAGATCCTTTCCCAAAGGAAAATTTACTCAGAATAAATGCTGGTGATCTGTTTGGTAGCTGTTTGTACCAGTAGAGATATGCATTTGTAGTTGTGGTAGAATAATTGCACAGGAGAGTAACTTGATCTTGTTCATTTGCAGTCATTTCTCTGTAAGGCTGTTCAACTCTGTCTTGTCCCCAGCACACTGGAAAATATTTAACAATTTATAATTTACATATATTTATTACTTTAACTTAAGTAAAAACAGATACTGAAGTGTGATTGTCTTTCTTACCAAAGTCCCGTGTTGTGAGGAAAAGTGTAATAATAATCAGTTTTTGCATTGCTGAGATAAAGAGATTATTTTAACATATATTCAATGAATGTGTCTCTGTATCTTTACTGAAGCTCTCTGTTTCCTCTCTGCTGCTCTTCTCTTGATATTTCAAGTCTTCAAGTAGCTCTAGGTCCTCACATGACACACTGCTGATGACACTTTAAGTGATGCTGCCTCCTAGTGGTGAAATCATGTATTTCTAACACTTGAACACCTTATGTTTACATTTTATATTAGTGGACATACAGACACACTTTTTTTTATATAAAGCCTCAGGGCCAGATTTACTAACAGCTTGCACCAGTGCAAAAACCTGTTAAAAACTGTCAGGATTTACTAAAGACATGCAGTGAAAAATTAGCGATGAAAAGACATGGAAAGTTATTTTTGCAGCTGACCTCATTACATATGAATTTTTAGGAGTTTTCCTTTCAGATGCAATATTTATGCAGGGAGAATTTTTAAATAAATCATGCAACATGATTTACTAAGGTTTGCATTTGTCAATATACTGGCATTTGTACTAATATTTAATGCTGAAAAAAGCATGTCTCAACCCATTTTGTGCTTGAAATGGCTGCGTCTGTGTTCTTTAATTTGTGCATTGTCAGTAAATCACCCACAAAATTTCCACTCCCATCTGCACTTTTATGGGATTGGGGTCTCATTTGCCCTGTTTATTTCAGAATTGCCTTTACTATCCAGAAACTTTTCAAAAAAGTCACGTGTCACGGGTTGTATGTTGTTAAATCTAAGGATGATGTGTGATGCAGGATAAACAATAATAATATAAACACAAAGAACGACAGCATACACATAACTTTAACACAAGACAATGAACTCAAGACACAGAGGGCTAATATACACAAGAGGATGGCAATCAAAAAAAAACAGGGAACAGGTGAGAACTAATGAGAAACGACAACTAATGAATGAATCGAATACAAGCAAATACAGACAATAAAAACTAAGACTAGAAACTAAACACGACAATAGGTGTGTTCGACTTGAAGCAGCGCTGGACAGACCGATCGGTAAATGACACCAAAGTACAGCGAGAGCGATTCAAAAGCATTCACTGAGCCGTCTGCTCTCTAATCACTCTCTCTGTACTTTGGTGTCGTACACTGATCGTTCTGTCCAGAGCTGCTTCAGGCTGAACACACCTGGTGAAAAAAACATAACTGTGAAATCATGCTGTTTGCAATCAGTTGAGGAAATACAGTGAAGCCACAGGTCTCCATCAACACTGATTATCAGTTATACACTTTAATTTGCACTTGCTTTACAGTCAGTAATTATTTTACAGAATTAAGTTTATTTTGTGGCTTAAATGTATATGAATAATAAATCATTTTACTCAGAGACTGTTTGGCTTGCCAAAACTGTAACGTTCAGCTGTCGCAACCTATTTGACTTTTGAAACGCAAGTTCTTTTTTTAACCAGGAACAGAGTGATTTTGATGCAAAAAGTTGTTTTTTTCGTCTCTTATATCAAAAATACTGTATTTAAACCTATGAAAATGCAGATCCTGTTGTAAATAACAATAAAAAAAAATAAATTTTTTAAAGCTGTTGTTCCATTTTTACCGCTTTAGCAGATTTTGACTCATTTTAATAAACCAAGCTATTTGTGATAATACAGTAACTGATGTTTCACTCCACATAAAAACAAAAAGATTCATGAGGGCGGGTCATTATTTCTGAAGGTGTGACTTGATTTTACATTGGACATTTTTTGTACATGCAAATAGTGTTTTATACAAACACTTTTTCACTTTAAATAATAATGCATTTGCATTTCATAATGCTCAAAATGCTTCTTTGAATGGGCAAGATGCTACTTGGTATACTCTGGGTAAAATTCAAGATTAACGGTCCCATTTCTCCCGAACTGTAGAAGATCATTGATTCCTCACTCTGAGCAGAAGCAGGTTTTTGTACAGTGATCTTGTGTTTCCTGTGACTGTGGGCTCCAGAGCACAGTAATACAGAGCAGAGTCTGATACTGCAGCAGAGGAGATGATCAGATCCACATGGTTTTCCTTTTCTTTTCTGATCTCAGTAGTGAATCTAGAATCTACATCAGACTTCCGACCATCTTTTGCACCGTCTGAGATGAGCACAAGGAATTGAGGAGCTGATCCGGGATACTGACGGTACCAGTAAAGAGTTAATGCAGATGAATAACTGCAGGATAATGTAACACTTGAACCCTCGACACTGAACTCCTCTGTTTTTGTTGGTTTAATTTCATTTCCATGTGTTGCATCTGCAAAAGTAGATCAAATCTTTACTGAACTGATGTTTAAATTAAATCAGTCATTTTAGATGTACAAACACAAAATACAGTATAGTGTACAATGTACAATACTTCATTTTGAGCAGAAATTAGCAATTCTGGCTGCTCAGAATACATACATGCAATACTCAAAATATTTTAATACTTACATGCAAGTGCAGAAAGCAGAATAAAAGAATGGAGCATCATTGTGTTTGTTCCTTATGTTCTGTTGAACAGACTTCTCTTACAGACACTTATCAAGATCACATCAGATGTCAAAGCTTTAAACCCTCCCTCCTCCAGAGATCTAAATGAAAGAGCAGATCAGATCTGTTTCATAGTCCACAGTGTCATCACTATTCATATGCTGTAGCTCATAGCACCCTCTTGTGGTTACTTACTGACTTGTACAAGAAAAATGTTCAGAACTCAAACAGAATGTGATCTGGATTAATTCCTCAAACTTTGGTTGTTACAGTACTGTAGATCTCATAAACCTGTAATTATCGGCAGAGAGGCTTTGTTTAGATGTGAATACAGCATGAATAGAGATGCAGTTTATGGTACTAGGTATTAATTTTATGGTCTTGTACAGTCACCGTAGCTTACACAAAAAGCAAATTAAATTGTATTTAAAACAACAATTAGTCAGTGTTTTTCAGAACATAAGAGTACACCGTGTACGTATTGTGTCAATTAAGTTCATTTAAAAAAAAAAAAAAATCATAATCTATCATGCCACTGCTGATAGCTTTCACCCTCATATACCCTGGGCCGACATTATGTTGCTGTCAGGGTAGTTATATAGTGTGAAATCATAAATCATAATCTACCTTTAATTCAGATGGATTTATGGAAGGAAATTATTTGTACACCTTCAGCTGTGTCAGGTTTTTGTACAGTGATCTTGTGTTTCCTGTGACTGTGGGCGTCAGAGCACAGTAATACAGAGCAGAGTCTGATACTGCAGCAGAGGAGATGATCAGATCCACACGTTTGATCTCTTTTGTGGCTTGTTTTTCTTTTCTGGTCTGAGTAGAGATTCTGGAATCTACCTCAGATGTTGCAGACTCTTTCACACTCTCTATTTTAAGCACAAGATATTGAGGAGCTGATCCGGGATACTGACGGTACCAGAGAAGTGAATCTGCAGATGAATAACTGCAGGATAATGTAAGAGTTGAACCCTCTGCAGCAGACTCTTCAGTGCTGTCTGGTGTGATTTCATCTCCAAAACTCACACCTGAAAAGCGCAAAATAACAACTTTTAACTTTCAAATAGTTTTAGTTTTGAAATTGATTAAAGTGATTTGAATCAATTAATAGTTTAATTATATTAACAATTATATTAATTGATATGATATATTAATGTTACTTTGTCATTGCATTTTCAATTAAATAAAAAAGCTCATTTAGCATTTAAGATGAGAAAATTATTTGAAAAATATATATATTCTCAAATTAGAAATTACAAATGCATGCAAAACATACATAAATGCACTTACATGCGAAGACAGAGATCAGAATGACTGAATGAAGTATCATTGTACATGTGTGTGTTCACTGCAGCAGGACTGAGCTTTGTGACAGTCTAGCAAAACTAACAAGATCATCTGAGATGTTAAACTCCTCCTCTTTCATCCTCTGTAAGTTTGATGCCAAAAAAACTCATATTATATACACACATTTTAAAACCAAACAGTACATTTAGGGCCCTATTTTAACGATCTGAAACGCAAGTGTCAAAGCGCGAAGCGCAAGTAACTTTGTGGGCGGGTCTCGGCGCTGTTGCTATTTTCCCGGCGGGATAAATGGCTCTTGCGCCCGGCGCAAATCTAAAATGGGTTGGTCTGAATTAGCTTCATTATTCATAGGTGTGGTTTGGGCGTAACGTGAAATAAACCAATCAGAGTGTCATCTCCCATTCCCTTTAAGAGCGAGATGCGCTCGCGCCATGGCGGATTGCTATTTACATGGCATACACGCGATGAGTCAGTTAATATATATGTGTGTGTATTGGCACGATTGTTCAATTAATTAGCCAATTTCATTCATCATTATAAGTAGTAATAGGCTGAATTGAAAATAGGTAGCCTAATTCTAATACACGCAATGACTATTCATCATTACATTTTTATATTTATGTAGCCTACACAATAATATTCTTTTACACTGTAATCCTTTTGTTTTTAATATTTGGCATGTTTGTGTGATGCGCATCCCTGTGTGTAATAAGCAAAGTCAACGCGCACTGTGGACGTGCCCAGAGGCGCAGTTTCTACCAACGCGCTCTAACAAAAAAATATTGCGCCATTGACTTTAGACCAGGTTTGAGTTGGTCTATGGCGCAGTCTATTTTCAGCTCCTTAAAATAGCAATGCGCGGGCAATGCGCCTGAACACACCTCCTTTTTTGCGCTGAACTATAGGAAGCCAAACACACCAAAAGTGGTACGAGGCAGCGGGGTGTTACAAAGCTCGCGCCGCGCTGACATGTCATCTGCGCGGATCAATGGACCGAGCCGCGCGACCGACTCGTCAGCGCAGCGCGGACGTGTTTCTAGCGCCACCCAATGGGCAGCGCGGCGCGAGCTAATCTCATCCAATAGTATCCAGCTGCAGACCCGCAGCACCACAGTTTCAGAACCGCAGTTTCATGATGTCTACAGTATTTAACAACAATACTTTTAAATAAAGTCATTTTTCTGTTCATATAGGCCTAATATGCATAAGATATCATGATGTACAAAGAGGAGTTTTAATTACCAAGTTAATCGATAATGCAAACTATGTTTTGTTAAGGCATGAACTAATTTGTATAAACTGTGAACAAATACTTTTAACCATATAATTTTGAAAATATATTAATAAATGTGTAACCATATAGTAAAATGTCTCCCTTGACTGTATGTGATATTATTTCCTTATGTTCATGTTGTGAACGTCTGACAAATAGTATAAAGACACAGAGGCATTTAAGGGCATTTAATGTCAAAATATAAGCCTACATGTATTTAATCATTCCAAATCCTTGAACAAGTGAAACATGCATTTAAGCCAATGAGACATCAGAAGGTGTATATGGTGAGTGTATGATATTTCTGTCATGATGTGGTGAACGAATTTATATTTATATATTTATATTACTAAGCATTTGTATTACTAAGTGTCTGCTAGGCTACTGAATCATTTACATTTTATCATTAAAGATTTTTTTGCATTTGTCAAAGATATGTATCGTGTTAATATTAAATAAATATTAATAAAACTTATTCATTTTGTTTTCAGGGATGAAAAGACAGGGTTTTCTGCAGAAATGCCATGATATGGGCTTATAATCTTTAAGTGTTTTAAGATGATTATTTGTTTTTTGCTTGTTTTTATTTTATTATGAGCAGTTTAAATATGTTTTAATCCTATTATTTTAGAAATGTTTTATATCCTATTTGTTTTCAGCACACGTTTTACTTGTTCAAGGCTTTTTTTTTTTAATGGTTATTTTTATTTGACATTAAATAGCCTACGTTACATAATGTAAGTATTATGTGTAACAATTTGAACATGAAGGAAATAATACGATCAAATATACAGTCAAATGTTACACATGTATTAATATATGTTTGAATTAATAAAATAAATAAATAAATAAATCTTCTCAAACTCTGTGTCATTGTATTAGCCTATTTAAAACGTGGAGAAAATAATTTAAAAATAAAAACGGCGTAGTTGTGGCCTATTCTCGCAGTAGCCTATACACGACTGTGTTTGTATCCATTCATTGACATTAACATATAGGCTGTTTTAAAATTTTGCTCTTTGTACATCATGATATCTTATGCATATTAGGCCTATATGAACAGAAAAATGACTTTATTTAAAAGTATTGTTGTTAAATACTGTAGACATCATGAAACTGCGGTTCTGAAACTGTGGTGCTGCGGGTCTGCAGCTGGATACTATTGGATGAGATTAGCGCGCGCCGCGCTGCCCATTGGGAGGCGCTAGAAAACACGTCCGCGCTGCGCTGACGAGTCGGTCGCGCGGCTCGGTCCATTGATCCGCGCAGATGACATGTCAGCGCGGCGCGAGCTTTGTAACACCCCGCTGCCTCGTACCACTTTTGGTGTGTTTGGCTTCCCATACTGAACCGCCCAGGGAGCGCAAGTTCATTCACTAGTTTAGCGACGTGCGTCTGTGGAGGGAAAAGCGCGCTTTGCGCGGGTGCAAAATAGGAATGACACATGCGTCGGTGTACAAAGTCAATTGCGCTGGGTGCAAGATAGGGCCCTTAGTCTAATAAATGTCAGATCTGCTCATTCAGGTTAAAAAAATAATAATATGCAGATTAAAGATAACTTTAGCATATGTAAAACTGAAACATAGTGATGAGTGGATGACATGCACTTTACACACTTAAATTATACAGTATGCATGTTATTGTCATGGGACAGTAGTCAATATCATGTGGATTCTATGGCGGCATTTTAATGCCATTAATGACCGAGCGCACAATTGATGCTTGCGCGCGCAGTAAATCACTTCCGCGAGAGGATAACAGATCTGCACGCGAGGAAACGGGAGCCCGCAAGCTCATTTTAAACCCGCGCGCGCGCATGACATCTCATCTGCGCGCAGATCAAGCCCTCGCGTGCTCGGACAATATTCGCAGCACGCGCGTCATCATTCCCCACACTCGCGCTCAATCTTCTATTTCGCTCGCGCGAACACTTTTGATTTTTGTCAGTCGTGGGGCGGGACTTTACTTATTTCAGTGTAAGCTCAAATGTCATTGGTCAATTCAGTTTTTCCAGAAGTCTGTTTTGATTGGACGTCTGTTGTAAAACGATTAGACATGGCTTCATCAATGGACCAGATGCAAGTGAGTTAAACTTTATTTATTAACTGATTGATTGCATTATTATTATAATATGGCCTACCATATACATTAACTTGATTTATTATTATTTTTATGGAGCTGTAGCTGCTGGGGAAATAAGAGAACACATTATATTTGCTGTAGTTCACCGCTACATTACCACTATACTTCCACTAAACAGTATCTGTTTACCCAGCCAAAATTATATCAGTTCTGAGAACTACAGAAATGTCAAAAGTGTCAATTAAATAGTTGTAACTATGATTCTAAATCCAGAATTGCTTCATGTGGCTTTGGATGAAAGATACATCACTTGTTCATATCAGCAAGAGTTGTTGTGTAAGCTTTTTGTTATCATTCTTTGTCAGTTTAATATATTATCAGGTTAATATATTTTCCATTAAATACAGTATAAAATGGTTTCAGCATTTCACTCTGTTGAAAGGTTGCAGTTAAAGTTAAGATACAGTACACAGTATGAATGATCATACCCCCGAAACCCAATTTAGAAATCTTTATATCTAAGACATATTTCGTTTTTTGTTGTTGTTTTTGTATACTATCATGGGTAAGCAGATACTGTTTAGTGGAAGTATAATGATAATGTAGCGGTGAACTACTATGTGTTCTCATTTTTCCTCAGCAGCTACAGCTCCATAAAAATAATAAATCAAGTTAATATAGTATCTAATAAGGACATATAATAATAATAATAATGCAATCAATCAGTCAATAAATAAAGTTTAACTCACTTGCATAATACTAGTAAATACTATAGTGTTTTGGACCATACTATAGTAAAGTGTAGTATACTGTATACATTATACTACTTACAACACTTTGTTAATGAATGCTTCAGTATACAGTGTATTAACTATGATGAACTGATAAACTGTAATAAATACTGTATAGGCTACTTTAGTTTTTACTACAGTAAACTCTAGTGTATATTGTAGTAATATACCCTATAGTTGTAGAAAACTATAGTATTTGGGTAATTTGTTTATATTACCCTCAACAACTATAGAATTACCACAGCAAATAAAAGTACTATACTATGGTTCAAAAACACTATAGTATTTACTATAAATTACTATAGTATTTTTTTCATCTGGTCCAAGCCATGTCTAATCATTTTACAACAGGCGTCCAATCAAAACAGACTTCTGGAAAAACTGAATTGACCAATGACATTTGAGGTTACACTGAAATAAGTAAAGTCCCGCCCCACGACTGACAAAAATCAAAAGTGTTCGCGCGAGCGAAATAGAAGATTGAGCGCGAGTGTGGGGAATGATGACGCGCGGGCTGCAAATCTTGTCCGAGCACGCGAGGGCTTGATCTGCGCGCAGAGGAAGATGTCATGCGCGCGCGCGGGTTTAAAATGAGCTTGCGGGCTCCCGTTTCCTCGCGTGCAGATCTGTTATCCTCTCGCGGAAGTGATTTACTGCGCGCGCAAGCATCAATTGTGCGCTCGGTCATTAATGGCATTAAAATGCCGCCATAGGATTCACATCTTTTCATATAATTGAGCACTTCCTCTGTTTTTGTGTGAGTGTTGAGTGTGTTTGAGTCACAGTGGGCTTCAGAGCACAGTAATACACAGCAGAGTCAGACACACACAGGTTCTTGATTGTCAGAGGAACTGAATCTGATGACACTTTAGAGCGAAATCTCTCCTGAAACTGAGGATCATTATCTTCTGCTCCATATTTGTTTCTCCTCAGGATATATTTAGGAAAGTCATTTGCTCTCTGGATGTACCAGAAAAGGTCTGGTTGGGATGAAGCTGTTTTAAATTTGCATTGTAGGGCCCAAGCGAAAATTGCGCAGGGCCTTTGTTCTTCTAAGGATTATTATTATTTTTTTTTTTTTTTTTTTTTTTTTTTTCTCTTCCGGGGCTTTTTGGGGGCCTTATCTCAAAAACTCTTGAAAATTGGCACACACATTGGAATCGCGGCCATTAGACGCCGGAGAGGCTTGGGCGTGGCAGGGGGGCTGACAGCGCCCCCTGAAAAAGTTGAAAATTTGGTCCATATATTAAACACGCTGCACGTATTAGTATGAAACTCAGACACATATAGACCTCATCGGGCCGACACTTTCTCTCTAAGTTAAACACCACGCCAACAGGAAGTCAGCATTAAGGGTTGTTTGAAAAACGATGCTCTGGAATTTGATACTCTCCTAGACGATAATCCGACACAATCGGTCAATGAATCAAGACACTATGATAAAAATTGCCAGGGGATTTTTGACTGAACGGTTTGGCCGTGGCGAGGCAACGAATTTATGGCGAAAAAAGGAAACAGGAAATTTAAACGTCTGCGTACTATATTGTTTTATGAATTCACGGGTGTTCGTTAAGGATCTGTCCATGGATGTGACATTGTGAGTCAAAGTTATAGCCACCAACTGGCAGCAGGAAGTGTATCACTTTTTGAAATGTTTTGAGATCACCCTCTTATTTTTACCTGATTTGCTTCAAACTTCATCAGTGTAATGTCAATACACAGCAGATGTAGACCTATGACAGGATTTTTGATATTTGAAATATTGTTGCCATGGCAACAGGTCAAACTGTAATAATATTCTTGAGTGTTTTGAGGCTCTTAACATGCTTCAAATTGCATGAAACTCGACACACACATCAATATTGTCAACCAGTAGACATGGACAAAGCCATAGAAATGGGCGTGGTGGAGGGGCTCAGTAGCGCCACCTTTGACAAAAGTGGGGGGGTTAGTTTTTCCTACAATCACCAAACTCGGTACACATATTGTTCTCATCAAGCCGGACAATTTTCTAATTTACATTCATTAGCTCCGACCAACAGGAAGTCAGCTATTTTGGTTTGAATGTTAATTTTTTGAAAAAACAGGCTATGAATTTTATACTACTGCTCCTACAGGGTTTATCCAATTTACACCAAGCTTTTTTAACTTGTTGCTAACACATTGAAGTTGTTTAATTGCAAACGGATTTTGGATATCTCAAACGGTTTGGCCGTGGCGAGGCAACGAATTTATGGCAAGAAAAGGGAAACAAAGTGTTATAACTTCTGCATACATTAATTGATTTTGATGAAACTTCGGCTTAGTCTTCGTTGTACAAGGCTGATCACATGGATGTGACTATTGTGATTCAAAGTCATAGCGCCACCAACTGGAAGCAGAAAATGTGTCACTTTCAGCATACATTGAGATCACCCTCTTATTTTTACCTGATTTGCTTCAAAATTCATCAGAATAATGTTAAAACTTGGCACATGTAATCCTTTGAAAATGGGCAGGGAGGAGGGGCTCTATAGTGGCACCTTGTAGTGCAGTAAATGTGGAGTGAATTTGACATAGTCCTTTGATGTTTAACCGTTTTAAGTGCCTATTGCCCGCTGTGCACAGTTGCCCTGAAGCCACCGGGGTGCGGTGCCACCGGGCTTGGGCCCGCCATCGCTGCTCGCAGCTATATTTATTTATTTTTTTTTTTTTTTTTATTTTTTTCCGTCTTCCGGGCTTTTTGGGGCCTTAACATGCTCAAAAACTCTTGAAAATTGGCACACACATTGGAATCCGCGGCCATTAGGACGCCGGAGAGGCTGGTACCCGGGCGTGGCAGGGGGCTCGACAGCGCCCCCTTGAAAAAAGTCTGAAAATTTGGTCCATATATTAAACACGCTTGCACGTATTAGTATGAAACTCAGTACACATATAGACCTCATCGGGCCGAACAACTTTCGTGCTCTAAGTTAAACACCACGCCAACAGGAAGTCAGCTATTAAGGGTTGTTTGAAAAACGCATGCTCTGGAATTTGATATACTCCTCCTAGACGATTAATCCGATCGCCACCAAACTCGGTCAGCATGAAGTCAAGACACTGATGATTAAAAATTGCCAGGGGATTTTTGATATCTCGAACGGTTTGGCCGTGGCGAGGCAACGAATTTATGGCGAGAAAAAGGAAACAGGAAATGTTTATAACGTCTGCATACATATATTGATCTTTATGAAACTTCACGAGTGTGTTCGTTATAGGAGTCTGATCACATGGATGTGACTATTGTGAGTCAAAGTTATAGCGCCACCAACTGGCAGCAGGAAGTGTATCACTTTTTGAAATGTTTTGAGATCACCCTCTTATTTTTACCTGATTTGCTTCAAACTTCATCAGTGTAATGTCAATACACAGCAGATGTAGACCTATGACAGGATTTTTGATATTTGAAATATTGTTGCCATGGCAACAGGTCAAACTGTAATAATATTCTTGAGTGTTTTTGAGGCTCTTAACATGCTTCAAATTGCATGAAACTCGACACACACATCAATATTGTCAACCAGTAGACATGGACAAAGCCATAGAAATGGGCGTGGTGGAGGGGCTCAGTAGCGCCACCTTTTGACAAAAGTGGGGGGGTTAGTTTTTCCTACAATCACCAAACTCGGTACACATATTGTTCTCATCAAGCCGGACAATTTTCTAATTTACATTCATTAGCTCCGACCAACAGGAAGTCAGCTATTTTGGTTTGAATGTTAATTTTTTGAAAAAACAGGCTATGAATTTTATACTACTGCTCCTACAGGGTTTATCCAATTTACACCAAACTTTTTTTAACTTGTTGCTAACACATTGAAGTTGTTTAATTGCAAACGGATTTTGGATATCTCAAACGGTTTGGCCGTGGCGAGGCAACGAATTTATGGCAAGAAAAGGGAAACAAAGTGTTATAACTTCTGCATACATTAATTGATTTTGATGAAACTTCGGCTTAGTCTTCGTTGTACAAGGCTGATCACATGGATGTGACTATTGTGATTCAAAGTAATAGCGCCACCAACTGGAAGCAGAAAATGTGTCACTTTCAGCATACATTGAGATCACCCTCTTATTTTTACCTGATTTGCTTCAAAATTCATCAGAATAATGTTAAAACTTGGCACATGTAATCCTTTGAAAATGGGCAGGGAGGAGGGGCTCTATAGTGGCACCTTGTAGTGCAGTAAATGTGGAGTGAATTTGACATAGTCCTTTGATGTTTAACCGTTTTAAGTGCCTATTGCCCGCTGTGCACAGTTGCCCTGAAGCCACCGGGGTGGCGGTGCCACCGGGCTTGGGCCCGCCATCGCTGCTCGCAGCTATATTATTGTTACTGATCTTCCTTCAGATTGGGCGATGTGTTTATCTGGCTGATCAACACTCTCTTCTCCACGACACTCTGTAAACACAATAAAATGTAATAATAAACTGTAAAAAATAAGGTTTAAAACTGTTTGAATTGGGAAATGTCCACACTTACCATGATAAACTGATGCAAAAATGAACAAGTTCAACAACCTAAGAATTATCATATTTTATGTGGTGACTGAAACAGGAGAAAAAGATGAGTAATTCAGTCAGTTGTGTCAGTACGAATGAGGATGGTGTATAACAGAGAGGGGAGGTTAAACAGATTTAAAATAAGAAAATAACTGATTTTAAGCATCTACACTGCCCTCTTCAGGATATTATTGGAAATAGATTTTCAAAAGTCAATTTTTCATTCATTATTCATGCAGCACATGACAGAACACTGTAGTGTCAATATTTGAAGTTATTGATAATTCAGACACTTAAACATGTATGATTGCATTTAAAATATTTTAATTCTGTGACAGTAATATTTTCACCCTTTATTTTAGTATGTATCAGGATTAACAACATACACCCTAATTAATGTAACATATACCCTTGATGTAAATGGAAATATAAGGAATAGAATATTGTATCTACATTGTCTTTGAAATTGTAAAGCCATGTGAAAAATGGCTTTATAAAAGCTTTGGGCAGTCTGAGTTCAAGTCCTGTCTTCATAACTTGTTAAATATGGATTTTTTTTTTTTTTTACACAAACACATCGCTTCACTTCAGAAGGCCTTTATTAACCCTCCGGAGCCGTGTGGAATATGTTTCTGATGGATGGATGTGGATGGAGACACTTTCTTCAGCTCAGACTCGTTTGGTAATGCATAATGCCATTATCAAGCTAGGATGCGTCAGGATATTTATTAATATTTCTATAGTTTCTGCAATTACATTAAAATAAAAACAGAAAACCCTTTAAGCGGAATATACTGTTTTTACTGTTTACAGTTTAATGTTTTTTTTGTAACACACACAATTTTCAAGATTCACTGTACACTCTTTAATTTTACAGGTTAAAAGGATCAGGCCTACCTTTAATTTAAAGTAGAGGAATTTGCTGACTAAACGTGAACTAATTTGATACTGCATTAATGGAAACTAATGAAACAATATTTTTATGCTTTTTTATGTTTTTATGCCTTTAATCTTTTAATGTTTCTGGTTTTCTTTTATGGCTTATAATCTCTTCACACAGGTGTTACCACATATTTTATTACATTTGGGGCTGGATAGATTGTGGTTTTGATTGTGGTTTTCACTAGATCGGTTCAAAGTGAAAAGAGCTTCAGGTTTTTGTACGACGTGTTTCATGTTTTGTATCACTGGGCTTCAACTCTTAGAGCACAATAATAGAGAGCTGAATCTGACAGACGAACATCAGTAATAGTGAGTTCAGTGGATGTTCGTGATGTAGTCGACTGAAACCGATCATCAGAGGTGTGTTGATAACTATTTGATCGTGCTCCTTTGTATAATAAAAACTGAGGTTCTTTGTTAGGATATTGTCTGTACCAGTAAAGCCAAATATCATTGCTGGTTGTACTATATGAGCAGCTCAGCTTGACAGTTTCTGTTTCTTTAGTGGTAACATTTTTCTCTTTATCTGGCTCAATATTGTCTCCAGACACCAAACCTGTGAACAATAATCAGAATAACAAAAAATTATTTGTCATAGCAAGGATAACCAAAAACATTTCAAACATGACACAATGCAAACAGTCAAAATTAGAAAAATAAGATTGTTAAATCATTGTTTAAAAAAAAAAAAAAAAAATTATTTACCTGTTCCCATAATTACAATGAGCAGAAAGCATCTGTCCATGTTGAATCAGATCAGCAGTTCTTTGCTGCACTGTGTGTGAGACACTGAAGGACGTAAAGACACACATGAACTTGCTCACTGTCACATGATGTCTGTCTGCCCACCTATCTATCTATATCTGTCTGTCTCTGTCTGTCTGTCTGTCTTTTACAACAATTTTAGTATAAAATTTTCTTTTCAAAATTATTTTCTATCCTTCTGAGATATAGACGACATGAAATATGTGTATTGCCTGAAACGTTGTGAATGTTTTATATTCTATAATGTCATATTTTTATTTATATTACATTAAAGTCCGCGTGAACCGGAAGTTGCAAGCGACTTTTCTCCAGTGTTGTGACGTATTTCCAAGTGAAACAGAATATTGAACAGAGGGCAGAGTTTTACTTTAGCGCTCCTCCTCTCCATATCTCCCTCATAGCAGACTAACGGTCGGAGGGGAGTGGTTTACGCGATTTCAACCCAAGCCGTCAAACTGACGTTATCAGAGGGGAGGAGCATTTTCAGATTTTAATTAAATATTACGAAGCCAAACAATTTTTGTGTGTGGATTGACTTGCACGGACGAATTGTTCACCACAAAACTATCAATTTGAGCTAACAAAATAAATAAGGTAAATTTTGATTTCATGTGTACTTTAACAGCTGCAGTTTCTAAAGAACATTTGACAACACTGCAGCCCTGTGGCAGAAATGTGCCTGCACAATGTCATTATCATTTAAAGGTGAGAGTGGAATCTTGGGACATGTGGTCTCCACCTAAATGGACGGTGCAAAAGAATAGGGATAGGACTCAGGAAGAAGTCATGTTCATGGATGTGATTATTAACATTACTGTAGTATGAAGCAGAGCAGGAGCGAGTGTTGTGGAGCTGAACGAGGAGCTGGAGCGATTGATCAACACACGCCTCACGAGCAGCGGGACTTTTATTATGACATAGTCGCTGGCGCCGCTTCCGCTTTTCCGGTCATGAGTATGAGGTAACGCAGCTCTGTTTATCATATTAGATACATTTGAGTGTGTTGAAAATTATGTTATAACGTTACTCTGTGCGTTCGCTCGGCGGCTGCTGTGAGACACTGTTACACACTGCAGTAAGATAGATCGATTTTAGAATATCATATTAAATGCTGGATGGATTGTGTTGATAAATGGCATGCAATTCATTTTAAAACGTATTGTATGATGGAGAAAATGCTGTATTACTGTTACTAAAAATAAAGCTGTATCTGATTATGCTATGTTAGCCACTTCACAGAACAGAATACACATGACAGGATTAGATTCATTACTTATTTTTATACTAGCTTCATTTTCACTATCTCTCTGTTTCTCTCATTGTAACAGGTTTTTGTACAGTGTTCTTGTGTTTCCTGTGACTGTGGGCCTCAGAGCACAGTAATACAGAGCAGAGTCTGATACTGCAGCAGAGGAGATGATCAGATGCACGTGATTTTGTTCCTTTTTTTCAACTTTAACAGAGAATCTTGGATCTACATCAGACGTCTCAGCTTCTTTTTTACTACTGTAGGTGAGTACAAGAAATTCAGGTTTTGATCTTCCATACTGACGGTACCAGAGGAGATCATCTGAACCTCCAGAGGCAGAAAAACTACAGGATAATGTAACCCTCCTCAGCAAAAACATCTGTTTTGTTTGGTTTGATGACATTTCCAAATACAGCAGCTGAAATAGAAAAGATACATTTGTACATTTTAGTGAGATGTTTTTAATAAAAACAAAATTTTAAAAGAAATATTATAATAATTAACCGAATAACATACCAGCTGAGACACAGAGCAGAATAAGTGAATGAAGATTCATTGTACAAGTGTTCACTCTGAGAAGAGTCAGACTGAATCGTTTCATCCACAGTCTCTTTCAGACACGATTAGATCATGTCAGATCTGTGAACTCTGAGTCCCTCCTCTCTGAGAACATTATAACATTATGTTCTGTAAGTTCAATTCTGTTGTTCATTGCTGCAGTTCCTAGTGAATGTCTGAGAACGCTGTCATCTTGTGGCACATTATACCTACACAATCCCCTGGTTTCACAGACAATGCCTAAGCTACTCCTAGACTAAAATGCATGTTTGAGCTGTTTTAACTGAGAGCAACTTGTACTGACATATCTTAAAGGTGCCCTAGAACCCTTTTTCACAAGATAGTATAAGTCTAAGGTGTCCCTTAAATGTGTCTGTGAAGTTTCAGCTCAAAATACCCCATAGATGTTTTATTATTCAATTTTTTAACTGCCTATTTTGGGTCATAATTAAAAATGAGCAGATTCTGTGCGTGTCCCCTTTAAATGCTCGCAGCTCTATAATACATTGCATAAGCAAAGTTCACACAGCCAATATAACCCTCAAAATGGATCTTTACAAAGTGTTCGTCATGCATCCATCAGATCATGTAAGTATAGTATTTATTTGGATGTTTACATTTGATTCTGAATGAGTTTGTTAGTAGCCTAGGCTGTGGCTAATGGGGCTAAAGCTAACATATTAATGATCCCGACTGTTTCCAGAGTCGGTGTTATGTTGAGATTCGCCTGTTCTTCAGAGGTCTTTTGCAAAAATCAAATTTACCTAAGAAGGAGGAAACAATGGTGTTTGAGACTCACTGTATGTCATTTCCATGTACTGAACTCTATTTAACTATGACGAGGTAAATTCAATTTTCAATTCTAGGGCACCTTTAAAATATATGTCTCTCAAGATGCACACCAGTAATGTTTTATTCTAGGGCACATTTATAAAAGCTACTTAATATCCTAATTGAACTAAGACATAATCCTGGCTTATTCTAAACCCTGTCTGTGAAACTGGGCCAATGTGTTACACATAATAATCCTTTGAAACGTAACTTTTGCATGGATTTGATATAATTAACAATATTAGAACACTTAATACACTATTCAATGTCACATTGATTTCACTTTTTTATCTATTCACTTTTATCAGGTTTGCACCTCATTAGATATTTATCAAATTATTTACCTGTTCTACATAATGCATATTAATCACAGTTATCTTAGTCTTTGTGTATCTTTCTTTTTTCACTGTTACGTCCCAGTCTAGGGGTGGGGAAGCAACATAAATGAAGAATGTCACGTAAGGAGAGATTTTTGTTTATTGTAGAAGCTTAATCATCCATCCAGTAGGCTAATAGGTCCAGGAATGGGCATAAACCAAAACAACAAACAAAACAGAAACTAACTATTTTTAATGATCTACCTTAACCTAACAAAGAAAAAATTAACAAAAATACATCAGACTTCCCTCTCTCCCTATCTGCTCAAAACCAGGAGAAAACTCTAAACAAGAATAGGTGCCCACTCCCTACAAAATGGGGCATACCGCTATTTACAGATTACCTTTTAATACCGACACATGTTAAGCAAATAAGTAAGCTTCTACTGGATGGTGACGTTTACAGGTTACCTTTTAATACCGACACATCTGAACCAACTAAAACAAACTCCTACTGAGTGGTGACATTTACAGATTACCTTTTTAATACCAACAACATAAGAAAATAACCAAGAATGACATGGTGGGAAAAACAGTGGGTCAATATCGTACACAAGCTGGAGTATTAAAGATCATTTGACAATAGGCCGGAGGAACGCTGACAACAACGCGTTCTCCCGCAGAACACACACACACAGAGCCGCGCCTTCCTTGCATTGCGCAGAAGCGCGCTTTTAAAGGATGCGATCACCAGCGAGGAGCCAATCCACTTTCCCAGACAATTAGAAGCCGGAACCTGGAGCAGAGATGAGAAGGAAACTCGAAAGAAAAAACAAACAAACACTAATTGCAGAATATTACATACGTCCGAGGACGTAACATCACTAATTAAGATAAGGAAATGTTTTTGTACAGTGTTCTTGTGTTTCAGAGCACAGTAATACAGAGCAGAGTCTGATACTGCAGCAGAGGAGATGATCAGATCCACACGCTTGATCTCTTTTATAGCTTTTGAAAACAGATGAAGATCAGGCACAGAGTTGTTTGAATATTCAGTAACATGAAGTAAAAATTCTGGTTTTCCTTCGAGATACTGACGATACCAGTGGAGAGAAACACTACTGCCACTAGTGAGACTGTAGTTACAGGAGAGAGTCACATTTTCACCCTCAAAATCATGTTTTTCTGAAAACAGTGGTTGTACTTTATCACCAAAAGAAATTCCTGTAAAAAAGAAAAGGACCCTAATTAATCAAACAATTAAACACACAGAGAGAGAGAGGCTGATACTGATTGGCTAAATATTTCTTACCCATGCAAAGTTGCAATATTATCCAGGTAAAGAGAAACATGATGTCTTCAGACAGACAGTGATGGCAAAAATAGTATTTGAATAACTGTTTGACTCTCTCACACTCTCAACAGTGTGAATCAGCTCCACCCACTGCTTGTAAACTGGGAATCCATTGGTTTTCTGCTGGTACCAGTAAAGATAAGGGTATTGGTCACTGGTGCTGTAAGTGCAGTGAAGTGTGACCACGTCATGTTCAGACGCTGTTTGAACTCTTGTTGGGTGATTAACAGAATCTTGTGTGCTGCACTCTGTCAGGAAATATAAACAAATCAGTTTTCATATATCAATATCTAAGGATACAATTTTGATACATTTAACAGTTAAGTTACTTACCAAGTACTGCAGCCATTGAAAGTAAATTCCTCCATCAGATCAACATGTTTATGTTCAGCACACAATATTAGTCTGAAGTTTACCAGAGGTTACACACCTACAGCAGGAGCTTCAGTGAGCAGTTTCCATCATCAGATTATGACACACAGTGGCCAACTTCTGAAATTACATCGTATTCATTAAATTAAGAGTTCTTTTCAGAGACAAAAGCTGAAATAATCTTTATCACTGTCTGACTCGAAAGGTTTGTTTTACTTTCTGTATAATGAAAGCACAAGTTTTTGAATTGAATCATTCTTTACTGACTTTTCTTTGTGCACAGAGATATTTTGTCATGCTGAAATTGTAAAGGTCCCTCCAAAAAACTGCTGCAGCGAGGCTAAAGAGAACACAATTCCCTAGAATGTTATTAAGGTCAAGTCAAGTCAAGTCAAATTTATTTATATAGCGCTTTTACAATTGGTAATTGTTTCAAAGCAGCTTTACATATTAGAAGCACAGAAAAAAGGGAAGTGGTTAAAAATAAGCTGTACAAACAAGAGTGGTAATATGTAACATATACAAGATGGTGCTACATTAAGCCAATGTCGGCTGACTCCCAGGGGTGGAAAAAAACCCCTAGGAGAAAACCCAGCGTGGGAAAAAAGTCCTAGGAGGGAAAAAACCCCTTGGAAGATATATATAATATATGTAAATGGATATGGAGATCAAAATCTGAATTATACATTTTTATTATAGAGATTAAAAATAGATTATATATAAATATATGTAAGCGGATACGGGGATTAAAAATCTAAATTATAGATGCAGCCAGAACTGGATCTGTAGGCCCATTGTCTCCTGGGCTGCGTTGTAGTCAGGTCCAGACACAGGTTCTCCATCTGATCTGGATACGGCCTGGATCCAGCACCCGGCAAACCTCGGGATAAGCAGAGAGACAGATATTAGTGTAGATGCCATTCTTATTCTGATGTACAGGTATATCTAGTGTTATAGGAAATGTTCTCGGTTCCGGCCGACCTAATTATTGCAGTGTAACAATCCTTTAACGGATTTGAAAAATGTTAATGTATTGATAATGTGTTATGTGTATGCAAGAGCAAAGAGATGTGTTTTTAGTCTAGATTTAAACTGACAGAGTGTGTCTGCTTCCCGAACAATGCTAGGAAGATTGTTCCAGAGTTTAGGTGCTAAATAGGAAAAGGATCTGCCGCCTTCAGTTGATTTTGATATTCTGGGTATTATCAACTGGCCTGAATTCTGAGATTGCAATAAACGTGAAGGACTATAATGCATTAAGAGCTCACTTAGATATTGGGGAGCTAAACCATTTAGAGCTTTATAAGTAAATAGCAAGATTTTAAAATCTATACGATGTTTAATAGGGAGCCAATGTAATGTTGACAGAACTGGGCTAATATGGTCATACTTTCTGGTTCTAGTAAGAACTCTAGCTGCCGCATTTTGGACCAACTGTAGTCTGTTTAAAAGCCGAGCAGAACAACCACCCAGTAGAGCGTTACAGTAATCTAGTCTTGAGGTCATGAATGCATGAACCAACTGTTCCGCATTTGTCATTGAGAGCATATGTCGTAATTTAGATATATTTTTTAGATGGAAGAAGGCGGTTTTACAGATACTAGAAACATGACTTTCAAATGAAAGATTGGTATCGAAGAGCACACCCAAGTTCCTAACTGAGGACGAAGGTTTAATGGAGCACCCGTCAAGTGTTAGAGAGTATTCAAGGTTTTTTCGTGAGGAAGTTTTTGGTCCAAAGATTAGGATATCAGTTTTTTCTGAATTTAATAATAAGAAATTTCTTGTCATCCAGTTTTTAATGTCAGCTATGCATTCTGTTAGTTTTGTGAATTTGTAGGTTTCGTCGGGGCGCGAGGAAATATAGAGCTGAGTATCGTCAGCGTAGCAGTGAAAACTAACACCATGCTTCCTAATTATCTCTCCTAAGGGCAACATGTACAGAGTGAAAAGCAACGGTCCTAGTACTGAGCCTTGTGGTACTCCATATTGAACCTGTGATCGATACGACATCTCTTCATTAACTACTACAGACTGATAACGGTCAGATAAGTACGATTTGAACCATGCCAAAGCAATTCCACTAATGCCAATATAGTTTTCAAGTCTTTTTAAAAGAATGTTGTGATCGATAGTGTCAAAAGCAGCACTGAGATCCAATAACACTAATAGAGAAATACAGCCACGATCGGATGATAGGAGTAGATCGTTTGTAACTCTAACGAGAGCAGTCTCAGTACTATGGTATGGTCTAAATCCTGACTGGAAATCCTCACAGATTCCATTTCTTTCTAAAAAGGAGCACAGTTGTGATGAAACTGCCTTTTCTAGTATCTTTGACAGAAAAGGTAGATTCGAGATTGGCCTGTAATTTACTAAATCTCTCGGATCTAGTTGAGGTTTTTTAAAAAGAGGTTTAATAATAGCCTGCTTAAAGGTTTTTGGCACGTATCCTAGTGTTAGAGATGAATTAATTATATCAAGAAGTGGACCTACGACCTCTGGAAGCATTTCTTTCAGTAGTTTAGTCGGCATTGGGTCTAACATACATGTCGTTGATTTTGATGATTTGATACGTTTAGATAATTCTTCCTCTCCTATAGCGGCGAATGATTCTAGTTTTACCTCAGGGACACTACAGTGCACTGTCTGAAGCGAAACTGTAAGGAGATTCAACCAATCAGTCAGCAGAGCCATGAACTCAACAGGAGTGTTGTTGAGAGACACAGAAAAAGTACAGAGAGTCATATATTGAAAGAAAGTGGGATTTCAGCACAAATGATGTTTAACTGATCTCCCTCTACTGGCTCCCCATTATTGCTGCATGATGACAATTAAGAAATTAAGAAAATATTTTAAAAATGTATTTGTGCATAAAAGGAACCACATGGAACGTGAATTATAAATATATTGTTAACAGACCTAATTCAGCCTCACACAGGTGTTAGCACATATTTTATTACATTTGGGGCTGGATAGATTGTGGTTTTGATTGTGGTTTTCACTAGATCGGTTCAAAGTGAAAAGAGCTTCAGGTTTTTGTACGACGTGTTTCATGTTTTGTATCACTGGGCTCCAACTCTTAGAGCACAATAATAGAGAGCTGAATCTGACAGACGAACATCAGTAATAGTGAGTTCAGTGGATGAATCTGATGTAGTCGACTGAAACCGATCATCAGAGGTGTGTTTATAAGCACTCCATGATCGAGCTCCTCTGTATAATAAATATTGAGGTTCTTTGTTTGGATATTGTCTGTACCAGTAAAGATAAACATATTGAATATTTGTACTATATGAGCAGCTCAGCTTGACAGTTTCTGTTTCTTTATTGTTTTTTTTGTCTCTCTTTATCTGGTTCAATGTTGTCTCCAGTCACCAAACCTGTGAACAATAAAAAGTGATTGATTCGTGAAAGGTTGACAAAATAATACTGCAAACACATTTCATTGAACGTTTTACAAAAATAACAATTACTAAATTAATATAAATTTAGCCTTTGAGGTTTGAGATTTGAAAACAAATTAAATATTTATGTTCATAATTTCATTAATTACTCAGTAAATAATGCACCTGTTCCCACAATGAGAATCAGTATGAAGCATGTGTCCATGTTGAATCAGATCAGATCAGTTCTCTGTTGAGGCTCTCAGTGCTTGAGCTGTAAGTCACTGCAGATCAGTCACAAACACACACAGGAACTTCCTGCTTTATAAAGGCATGGCTTAAAGGTGCTCTAAGCGATCCTGGGTGGAGTAACTTCCTGTTGACGTTCGAAGTGTTGTCAAACAAAACAGAGGCTAGCTAGACCCTCCCTCCTCCTCCCCTCCGTGTTTCCTGAAACAGTCATGAACGCGCATTTAAAATCATTCTTGTCGGTTATTGGCTGGAGCGTGTTTATTCTGATTCAGGGTCCAGGCTGCACCAGTTTGTTTTTATTGCCGTTTTCAGAGCTTGTGGCGACTACAGAGACCGCATTTTTTTACAGTGTGTTCAGGGGACAGACAGCTATCGGATAGTGAGGAGATGTTTGCTGTATGTGACAAAAAATGTTTTGGCCTAAAAACGCGTGACATCACTTAGAGCACCTTTAAATACTAGATGTCTTCGCATTTTTCAGTCTAATTTCCTCTCATTACTCATGAAAATATTAACTGATGGAAATATGAAGAATATTTACTTTATAGTTATGTATATTTAGCTAGCTATTTTATAACCATAATTTAGAACAAGTAACAGCTCAGTTTGAATGTGTGCTTTATATTACATGAGAATCATTTGACATTTTACAGTTTCTTTTTATTTATCAAATTGATTTGTCAACTACAGTAAGACAATATTGGTTTTAATGTGATTCATCTTTATATTGCCAAAGATTGACTCACTTTAGAATACATTTAGTTTATATTTGATCACTTTTATAATAAGCTGATCTTTCTCGTCTCTCGTTGTAACAGGTTTTTGTAAAGATCTGATGTGTTTCCTGTGACTGTGGGCCTCAGAGCACAGTAATACACAGCAGAGTCAGACACACGCAGATCCTTGATCTTCAGAGGAACTGAATTTGATGAAAGTTCAGAGTGAAATCTCTCCTGGAACTCAGTGCCATTTTCTCCTCCATATTTGCTTCTCCTCAGGATGTATTTAGGAAAGTCATTTGCTCTCTGGATGTACCAGAATAAATGTTCTTGTGGTGAATCTGTTTTATATTTACACTGTAATGTCACTGATCTTCCTTCAGCTTCAGTCACATGTTTGTCTGGCTGATCAACTGTGTCCTCTGATCTGCACTCTGTGAAGGTTTAACAATATTTAATGTACAGTACGATACAAAATATGACCAAATATGAAGCTGTATTAAATGAAAATTCATACCAAGAATGAAGAGTGTGAAGAGAAATATATTCCTCAACTTGTGTGACATGACTGCTGAATAAACCTTGAAGTTCAGATAAATCAGCAGTGGGAGAATTTTACTTTTAGTATTATAATAATGATGATCCAAGGAGGAGCTTGTGGATACCCAATAAAGCTTCTGTATTGTCAAAGGAAATGTTGAGTAACTACTGCCCTCTTATGGTTAACTGCAAGTAGTGCATAACTGAAACAGTGCCATCTCATAGAGTTCAATATAAATAAAGATATTTGTTTTCTGAATTATGGGATGTTCTAAAGGGACTGGTGAACTGGAGGATCATTCATACTGCCACACAAATTCTTTGTGTTTTTGCATTAGATTCATTACATATTTTAGCTTCCTTTTCATCTGTGTCTCTGTGTTTCTCTCATTGTCACAGGTTTTTGTACAGTGTTCTTGTGTTTCCTGTGACTGTGGGCCTCAGAGCACAGTAATACAGAGCAGAGTCTGATACTGCAGCAGAGGAGATGATCAGATACACGTGATTTTGTTCCTTTTTTTCAACTTCAGCAGTGAATCTTGGATCTACATCCGACACCTTAGGTTTTTTTGCACTTCCAAGGATGAGTACAAGAAATTCAGGTTTTGATCTTCCATACTGACGGTACCAGAAGAGATAATCTTGACCTCCAGAGGCAGAAAAACTACAGGATAATGTAACACTTGAACCCTCCTCAGCAAAAACATCTGTTTTGTTTGGTTTGATGACATTTCCAAATACAGCAGCTGAAATAGAAAAGATTTGTATGTTTTTAGTGAAATGTTTTTAATAAATTTTTAATAAAATAATTTTAATAATTAACCAAATAACTTACCGGTTGAGACACAGAGCAGAATAAGTGAATGAAGATTCATTGTTCAAGTGTTCACTCTGAGAAGAGTCAGACTGAATCGTTTCATCCACAGTCTCTTTCAGACACGATTAGATCATGTCAGATCTGTGAACTCTGAGTCCCTCCTCTCTGAGAACATCATGTCTATATTTCACTCTTGAGGAACTGAAGAAAGAGCCAATCACACTCACTGTTTTCTCTTGTTTTCTCTGTGCTGTGTTTTGTGTGTGATTTTGAAATATGTTTTATATAGGAAATATATTCATGATTTTCACTTTGTTTATTTAATTTACCATTCCCAACATAATATTAGATAGTAATTTGTTCTGTATTAAATCAAATTATAGCAAGCAGCATTAGATAAAAAATCAGAATTTAAAAAACTGTCTCCATTTCATGAATTTGAATTGAATTGGTCACATCCCACTGGAAACTGCATTTGAATTTGAATTAGAATATCAGGAAGTGGAATGACAATCCATACAATTAATGTTAATGTTACACTTTATTTTTAGATGTCCTTGTTACTGTGTAATTATACATTTAATTACCGAGTAAATAATTAACTAAATGAACTTAATATAGGGTAAGATTAGGGTTTGGTTTAGGCTAGTTGTGTGGAAATGAAATTATTCCTAATTTATAGTTATAGTAACATGTAACGTGTAACAAGGACAGTAAAATAAAGTGTTACCAAAGTTAATATATTAATTTTAAAGGAATTATAAAAACTGCATTATGTCTAAGAGAGAAAGCGGTTTAACAAATTGATGTTTCTGCCAGAAAAACATTTAAGAAACATTATATTTGTCACGTTTTGAGTTGTTCATGTTTAGAGTTTGTTTTTGATCTGTTTCTGTTCATTGTTTGATTCTAGGTTGGTTTTCTTGTTCTGTGTTTTAGTTCTGTCCTCTGCCTGTTTGTATCATGATTTCTGATTCGATTAGAGTTTGAGTTCAGGTGTGTCTTGATAATCATCCAATCTGTTCCTGTGTTTGATCAGTGTATTTCAGCTGGGCTGTCACAATATCAGATTTTTCACACCACTGTTATCATGGCCAAAAGAATTCACGATATCAATATATCACAATATCTTTAGAAACCTTGAAAAAAAACAATGTTATAAGTCAAATTCATCTTTACTTTATTTTGTCTATTTAATTATTTTTTTTAAGACAATGAATCACACCATTGCATACAACTATACCTAAGGGTAATAATCAGATACAAATACAAGGCACAATTATTTTTACTTTTTGCATTCTGTCTTTAGCAAATTTTTATGAAGCAAGACATGCATTTAGTATTTGATTTCAAACTGGAGTAAAAAACACTGCCTGAATATATCCTAAAGAACTGAAAACACTTTCTGATGCACATTTTAAAGACCATGTGATTTTATTTAGAGGCAGGAATTATATTATTTTTACAGTATTCTATACAGTGTTAAATGCCATGTAGATTAGCATAGCATTATAAATATACATTATCCTTACGAAAATAACCAAGATGGCTTGAACACAGACAAACCATATACTGTCAAAATGGTGTCTTAATTCTCCATGTTAAATCATTCAAAATGTCTCTGTCTGCATTTTAAATGCACATTTCATACCGTTACATATGTAGCCTATTTCTTTTCATTTCGAATTGTTTCATTTAAAAGTATGCCTACACATTTCAAGCTTTCTATAGATATATTTCTCATGTCTATGAGGCAAGTAGCCTATACACTGAGTTTCGGTTCATTTATGAGACGCGCTCCAGTTCACGTGCAAGTGATCGCGCCGGCGCCTCCATTATATTGTCTGCTATATTTGCTTCTTATTTATTAAATCCAGACAATTAGTTGATGAAACATTGATTAAAATTAAGATACAATTTATACAAAAGATTATCGGTTATCACGATATATCGTCACACTCTTAATTAACACGATATTGATTTTTCAGTATATCGCGACACCCCTAATTTCAGCCGTGTGTTTCAGTCTGTTCTTGATCAGTTCTCTGTTGCATTATGTTGGTTGTTCTGATCTTGTTTTAAGGTGAAGAGTGTTTTTGTTTCTAGTTATTGTTAAACTTTCTGCTGCACTTAGATCCAGCATTTCTCATCCGTTTGCAACCATTTGTAACAATATTACTTTAAACTGCAAATTTTATGGCCATAAGAAAAGTGGTTTGAACATGTGGAATATGATATCTGGTCATGTTTTTAATGCTTCTTGTCTGAAATTTCTAATTTCTGCCTTATAACAAAGACCTAATTCAGCCTCACACAGGTGTTACCACATATTTTATTACATTTGGGGCTGGATAGATTGTGGTTTTGATTGTGGTTTTCACTAGATCGGTTCAAAGTGAAAAGAGCTTCAGGTTTTTGTACGACGTGTTTCATGTTTTGTATCACTGGGCTCTTAGAGCACAATAATAGAGAGCTGAATCTGACAGACGTACATCAGTAATAGTGAGTTCAGTGGATGTTCGTGATGTAGTCGACTGAAACCGACTATCAGAAGTGTGTTCATAATAAGCACTAGTCGCTGATCGAGCTCCTTTGCGTAATAAATACTGAGGTTCTTTGTTTGGATATTGTCTGTACCAGTAAAGCAGAACATTTTCACTACTTGAACTATATGAGCAGCTCATCTTGACAGTTTCTGTTTCTTTAGTGTTTTTTTCTCTCTCTTTATCTGGCTCAATGTTGTCTCCAGTCACCAAACCTGTGAACAATAAAAAGCGATTTTTGATTTGTGAAGGCAAGGTTGACAAAATTATATTGCAAACACAATTTACTTTTTACAAAAAAAAAAAAAAAAAAAAAAAAAATGCTGTTTGATGCTTTAAAATTGTAATTGTTTATGTACAGAATTTTATTAATTAATAAATAACGCACCCGTTCCCACAATGAGAATCAGTATGAAGCATGTGTCCATGTTGAATCAGATCAGATCAGTTCTCTGTTGAGGCTCTCAGTGCTTGAGCTGTAAGTCACTGCAGATCAGTCACAAACACACACAGGAACTTCCTCCTCGCTCAACTTCCTGCTGCTGGTCACTTTCATCCATATGCTGTATTGTATATTGTACATCATTTAATTGTGTTTGATAAATCTTTTTCCCACCATTTTATAGTAATTCTTCAAAAATACTAACCTTCTAGTGCTGAATCTGTTTTATATGTCATATGTCATATGTCTTCCTTCAGTCACACGTTTGTCTGATCAACTGTGTCCTCTGATCTGCACTCTGTGAAGGTTTAAGAATATTTAATATAAAATCTGATATAAAATGTAAACAATTGATATGAACAGCTGCTGTAATATTGAGTAACTACTGCCCTCTTATGGCAAGTATTGCATAAATGAAACAGTGCCATCTCATTGTAACAAATAACAATAAGAATCTCTCATTTCTCTCTCATCTCTCATTGTCACAGGTTTTTGTACAGTGTTCTTGTGTTTCCTGTGACTGTGGGCCTCAGAGCACAGTAATACAGAGCAGAGTCTGATACTGCAGCAGAGGAGATGATCAGATCCACATGAGTTTGTTCCCATTTAGTTCGTTTAACAGACAGTCTTGGATCTACATCAGAATTTTTGGTGGTTGTTGTACCATCTAAGATGATCACAAGAAATTCAGGAGCTGATCCGGGATACTGACGGTACCAGAATAGATCATCTGCAGAGGAATAACTACAGGATAATGTAACAGTTGAACCCTCCTCAGCAAAAAGCTCTGTTTTGTTCGGTGTGATGTTTCCAGAGACAGCGGCTGAAAAGAATATGGAAAAGGTACATTAGATTTGTTTTAATTAAACTCATTATTAACAATAGATAATACATATAACATAATTATACATACATGCCAGACTGTAGAAGAGAATAAGTGAATAAATCTCCATTGTGCAGTGCGCTGTGTTCACTTTAAGATGATTCAGACTGAATTGTTTCACTGAAGAGATCAGATTGTGTCAGATCTGTGTAGTCCCTCCTCTCTGAGAAACATCTTGGCCCAGTTTTACATTTCACACCTGGAGAAGAGAAGAAAGATCCAGTTACAATCACTAATGTGCTTGTCTAATTGATTATTATTTAAATATTTGAGAAAATATAGCACAATAGTAAAGTGATGTGAGAGTGACATCTTTAATGCTGAGAATGAAAAATATATTGTTACTACTGTAGATCAACAATTTTTATGATCTAACTTCTCAAATGTTTTTAAATAATTAATTTTAGTTTTGAGTCTCTTCTTGTTTTTGTATCTCTGTGATGTAGTCGACCTACAAAACTTTATAGGAGGAGCTTCTTCTTTTGAGATCATCACCATCATCAGGTTTATAGTTAAAAGATCTGTAGGATTTACATTTCTGTTTATCAATTCATGCATTTATTGATGCATTTCTTTATTACAAATTTTTTTGCATAAGATGTTTAGATGCATTACTGCTACTTTTCTTTCTTCATACCATCACTGTTTGAACTGATCTATGATATTTAAGTGTTTTGTGATGCACTGGCCCTTTTCTGAAACTTTAGTTTATGAGATTTATTGTTGAGGATGTTTTTGTACAGTGAGGATGAGTTTCCTGTCACTGTGGGCGTCAGTGCGCAGTAATACAGCGCAGAGTCTGAGACTTCAGCAGAGGAGATATCCAGATACACAAGATTGTTGCTTTTATCGACTTTAGGTAAAAGACGAGGAGGAAGAGGATCACTTTTGTCTCCATGTGGATAAATGTATGCGAGGAACTCTGGTTTGGATCCCGGATACTGACGATACCAGTGCAGGTTATCTGCTCCATCATATTTACAGGACAGAGTGATTTCATCTCCTGCAGATTGAAACAGCTTGTTTTCCAGCGGTGTTATTGACTGTGCCATTAAACAAGACAACCATTAAACTTTTGATCAAACTTACCCAAAGAAAGAATCGTGCTGATGCATTAGTCAGTTAAATCAGTTTCAATATAAAAAAAGAGATGAAACTCCAAACATTGTACAAAACAAGAAAGCATGTGATTAAAGGTCTAGAATCAGGAAATTTCTCTTACTTTTCATCAACAATAGCAGAAGAAGAACACAAAGGATCGTCATGTTTGCACTGTAGGAAGAAAAAGAGTTTAGTTTGCTCTATATCAGATCTCCACAGGCTCCTCCTATCTGTCAGTGTCAGAGGATGAGAACAGCATTAAAATGACATCAGTTCATCAACACTGAAAACATATGAAACCATAATATACCATAACCATACTATAATGCTGTGCTGTAAGACTGTCAGAGCTCATCTGATCATTAAGATTTTTTTCTTTATTATGGTGGATGTTTTTGGCTTCCTGCTGGTTACTGTAATAAAGCCCTGTGATTGGGTTTCACCTGTACAGTACATTAGAGTCCTCATTCATTACAGCTGCAATTTAGTTTAATTTGATTAAATAATTAAAACTTTAATCAAACTTATAATAATTTAACTCTTTAAAGAAGGATGAACACATCATGAAATGTCAATGTTGAGTGTATGTCGCCCTCATCTGTTCTTTCATATCTTTCTGCACATAATTATACACACACATTCATTTAAAAGTTTACACTCAGTTTACATGATCTAATTTACATCAGTTATATTTAGGGCCCAAGCTACTCAGGTGCAGAGCCTTTTTGTTTTTCTAAGGAGAATTATTTTTTTCCGTCATCCAGGGCTTTTTGGGGGCCTTAACGTGCTTAAAACTCTTGAAAATTGGCACACACATTGGAATATGCAGCCATTAGGATGACGCAAAAGATGGGACCAGGGCGTGGCAGGGGGGCTTGACAGCACCCCCTTGAATGGTGTCCGAAAACTTGGTCTATATATCAAACACACTTGCATGTATTTGTATGAAACTCTGTACTCATATAAACCTCATCAGGCCGAACAACTTTCATGCTCTAAGTTATATGCCAGCTCAACAGGAAGTCAGCTATTATGGGTTGTTTGAAAAACGCATGCTCTGGAATTTGATATACCACCAAACTCGGTCAGAATGAAGTCAAGACATTGAGGATGTAAAATTTGGAGCAGATTTTTGATATCTCAAAAGGTTTGGTCGTGGCGAGAGAACAAATTTATGGAGAGAAAAGGGAAACAGGAAATGTGTTATAACCTCTGCATATATTGATCGATGTTTATAAAACTTCAGCTTTGTGCTCATTGTAGGAAGCCGATCACATCGACGTGACTATTGTGAGTCAAAGTTATAGCGCCATCAACTGGCAGCAGGAAGTGTGTTACTTTCAAAATGTTTTAAGATCACCCTCAAATGTTTACCCAATTTGCTTCAAACTTCATTAGAATAATGTCAAGATATAACGAATGAAGACCTGTAAAAAGATTTTTAATATTTTTCAAACACTGTTGCCATAGCAGCAGATCAAACTTCAATATTTGTTTTGGATGGGTTTGAGACACTTAGCATGCTTCAAATTGCATGAAACTCGACTCATATGTCAGGATTGTCATCCAGTAGACATGGGCAAAGCCTCAGAAACGGGCAGGAGGGCCTCTATAGTGCCACCTTTTGAATAAAGTAGGGGGTTAGTTTAACCTACAGTCACCAAACTCGGTACACACATTGTTCTCATTAAGCCGGACAACTTTCTAATTTACAGTTATTAGCTCTGACCAACAGGAAGTCCGATATTTTGGTTTGAATGTGGATTTTTTTCACCCTCTCTCTCCCTCTCTCTGTGGCATTCTGTGACGTCATTTCGAACAAAATCAGGCCAAAACGAAGTTCATTTTGCGTTCTTTTTGGAAGTTCGAAACGGCTTGCCAAAGTTCGCTCCAGCTGCAAAACACCTTCGTACCACCATTGGTCAGTGACAGTGATAACGTAACAGGAGGTGTGTGCTGAGGCTCCGCCTTCACTCGCGTCAAACGCGTCTTTGACTCATTTCGTGTGTTTGAGTTCGTCGAGCTAAGAGCTCCGTGGGTGAAAACATGAACACACTGGATAGCCGCTTTATAGTACAAAATGAAGTTGTGCTTGTAAAAAAATGAGGCACTAACACTGTTTTTCATGTTTGATACTGTAAAGCTGCTTGATTTTAAGCAATCTATTGAATGAAGTGCTATATGAAGACGTAACGTGACTGGAGTGCAGAGCTCGTGCTAACATTCCCATGTTGTTATGATCAGACGCTTTTCTTATGCTTTCTGTAATAAATTCTTGCTGTTTTCTCATTTTTGTTGTGTTTATTTTGTTACTGAGAAGAAAGTGCACGGCACATATTTACATATTCATCTAAACGTCGCTCTCAGCAGTGTGGGCGGCGTCACATGTTCGTTTACAGTATATCGCTGGTCACGCATTCGAATTAAAGTAATTTGCATTACTCCTAAACGAAGAACGAAAAAGAATTTCATTTGAAGTATACCGGGGCCTTTAGGAGTAGGGGTTGGGTTAGGTGATAGAAAATATAATTGACCCGATTTAAAATCAATGAAAATCTATGCAATGTCCTCACTAAGACAGAAATACAAACCTGTGTGTGTGTGTGTATTTTTGATGAACTTATTAGAAATATTGAACTGCAAATGATAACTTCACACTCATTTTAAATTGAACCATGACATTATATCACTATTTGGACAGGAATACTTTTCAAATGTCATTTGAGTTACAATTTTTATTACTAACACCTGTGATTTCGTGTTCTGATTCATACAAGACTTAAACCTTTGTTTTGTTTTCACAAAGGAGAGTGTGTGTTTTCTTGACATGGGTGTTATAAAAAGTCATGTGCTGTGTTTGCAAACATCATGTACAACACGTCTTTAAATTAATTATTTATTGATATAATTCAAATTTATTAAAAATCACTATTTAAGTAAATTTCACTTGATTTTATGAAAGTGGCTGTTTAAAATAAACTTGCATAAGTGAGCAGAAAAATTTAGACATGTACCTTACTATTACCTGAGACTGATATTAAAATCGTCTTTGCAGGTTCTGTGATTTGGCTCTATTTATTCATTTTATAATTTTATTTTTTATACCACACATATTGAAATTTAATGAAAGCATGCTTTTGGAGCATAAGACTGTTGCACAAACGATAGTTCAGGGAGGTTTTAAATGCATATTGTCCACTGTGCACAGTTGCCCTGAAGCCACCGGGTTGGCAGTGCAACCAGGCTTGGGCCCGCCATCGATGCTTGCAGCTATATTAATTATTATTTTCAGAAGTCAATAATGACACTGCAAAAATGATTGTAGGCTCAACTTTTTAATGTAACACAAAAGTTATATTTCCATGTGTAGATTATGCCTAAAACACCACATAATCAATGCTTCTCACAGAGACTGTTTATGAGTTAAATCAATCATACACAATCTATAATCATAAAACAGACCAAGACACATTCACCGGCCACCCTGAAAGACCAGTAATGACAGTAAAAGTTTAATAAAGCAATAAATAGTTTACTCAGTAAACAGAATTCTCAATATTAGATGTTGGTTTGTTGAGCTGCAGAGATCCCTTGCGAGATTTGAACCTACAGTCTTTTTAATGAACAACACCTACACCTGAGAGGAAGTTTAACATTTAGAATACAGACTCTTTTTTGAATGCATTTATTCAGGAAACATGACACTCCTTTTGTAACCAGACTGTCAGATCTGCTAGAAGGAGATCATACACTGTCAGACTCGTCTTGTGTCTGTACGGCGTCTTGTAGGGCAGCATACTCTGCCATGTTAGGCAATCCTGATACTACACAACAACTCAGAGCACTGCGGTAAATGGTCATTTCAATTGCTTCAGACCTGTGGAGAAAACAGATGCAGTGAATGCAATGAAATATAGCCTACATAATACTTATAGTCTTATAGATATCTAATGCAGTCTGAAATGATCTGTGAGATTTAGTGTTTGTGGAAGTTACCATTCATCTGTCTTCTCATCGTAGGACTCCACATCACAGGTGGTGCCAATTCCATTAAAGCCTCCGACAGCAAACAACTGACCATCAACTACCTGGATTTTCAGGAAGGTAAAAGGAAAATAAATCATGTTTAACTTTGCATGAATAAATCTTAGTAAGATGCAACACTTCAATTAAACAGGGTTGAATTTTTTGACTGTTGGAATTAGGTGGATGTTTTCTTAGTCAAACACATTGATCTTTGAAGATTGCTACAATTTTATGGTGCAGTTAATATGGGATCCACCATATTCATTATCATAAAATTATTATTGTCATTTCACCAGATGCAGATATTAATTGTCCACACCTCACCTCAATGCCAAAGTTGCTGCGTGGGTTGTACATTGCTGCAACATCACGCCAGATGTCAGTCAGCGGGTTGTAGGCCTCCACACTCCGCAAACGACCGGCACCATCATAACCACCAACCTGTTACGGTATGGTGGTGTAGAGATGAGGCAGATACGGATTTCCACAATAACATAGAGCTTTAATCAAACAAAGGCAAGGAAACACCAAACATAACGTTAACACAGAGAACGGACGAGGAGTGAAGGGAGTGAGTGCAATATATGGGAGTGCAGACAATAGAGTCCAGGTGCAGGTGATGAGTGCTGATGAGGAGCTGACGAGGGAAGTGAGTGCAGGTGTGGAGAACAGGAGGATCTTGGGAATTGAAGTCCAGGGAAACAAGGGTTCTGTGACATTACCCCCCCCTCCCGGTAGGCGCGTCCTCGCGCCGTAGATGAAACAACCGGGAGGGGGGCGGGCGCCCTGGAGACCTCAAGCTGGTGCAGGGGGAGGAGCAAACTGGAGTGGAGGTCTCCAGGGCAGGTTCAAAAGCCATGGCAGGTCAGGGGCTGAAGGCAGCCATGGCGGGTCAGGGCTGAAGGCAGCCATGGCGGGTCAGGGGCTGAAGGCAGCCATGGCGGGTCAGGGGCTGAAGGCAGCCATGGCGGGTCAGGGGCTGAAGGCAGCCATGGCGGGTCAGGGGCTGAAGGCAGCCATGGCGGGTCAGGGGCTGAAGGCAGCCATGGCGGGTCAGGGGCTGAAGGCAGCCATGGCGGGTCAGGGGCTGAAGGCAGCCATGGCGGGTCAGGTGCAGCGGGCAGCCATGGCGGGTCAGGTGCAGCGGGCAGCCATGCAGCGGGCATACATGGCGGGTCAGGTGCAGCGGGCAGCCATGGCGGGTCAGGTGCAGCGGGCAGCCATGGCGGGTCAGGTGCAGCGGGCAGCCATGGCGGGTCAGGTGCAGCGGGCAGCCATGGCGGGTCAGGTGCAGCGGGCAGCCATGGCGGGTCAGGTGCAGCGGGCAGCCATGGCGGGTCAGGAGCCGAAGCCTTCGAGGCGTTGAGCCCAGGCGTCGCTGAAGGACTGGCGGGTGATGGCGGAACCGAAGGCTCCGCCGACCGAAGCGCAGCCGGGGCTCCAGAAGGCCGCAGAGGCAGCAGGAGGACAGCCAACAAAACGAACACCGGGGGGAGTGAGGAGGCCAACTGAATCCGAGGGACGGAGTGACGGAGCGGAGACGGAGGAGTGCAGTCCAGAGGGGAGGGCAGGCTGATGAATGACCAAGGTGTGAGTGGAGGCAGGATGGAGACTGGTGAAGCTGGAGGACTGATGGGCAACGGTGGAGCAGAAGGAGGTTGGAGCCGGGGTGAAGGTAATCGCCCAGAGGTCCGAGGTGGAGATCTGGGCGAGGGGGCTTGAGGTGAAGGTTCAGTGAAGACACACATGGGAGGCGGGAGAGGGAGGCAGGGAGGGAAAACAGTCTTTACAAAGTTCATAATAAAGAGCTCGGTGGTGGCAGGAGCGGCTGGCTCGGCGGCGGCGGCTGGAGCGACTGGCTCGGCGGCGGCGGCTGGAGCGGCAGGCTCGGCGGCGGCGGCTGGAGCTGAGGGCTCGGCGGCGGCGGCTGGAGCTGAGGGCTCGCCGAGGGTTGGAGCGGCAGGCTCGGAGAGGGTTGGAGCGGCAGGCTCGGAGAGGGTTGGAGCGGCAGGCTCGGAGAGGGTTGGAGCGGCAGGCTCGGAGAGGGTTGGAGCGGCAGGCTCGGAGAGGGTTGGAGCCGAGGGCTCGGCGGCGGCTGGAGCGGCTTGCTCGGCGGAGACTGGAGCGGCTTGCTCGGCGGAGACTGGAGCGGCTTGCTCGGCGGAGACTGGAGCGGCTTGCTCGGCGGAGACTGGAGAACTTGGCTCTGTCCAAAAGTCTATAAGCCAGGCCACCTCACTAGGTGGCTCGCACAGGGTTGGAGCAGGCTCTGGAGATACTGGAGCGGGCTCTGGAGATACTGGAGCGGGCTCTGGAGACACTGGAACGGGCTCTGGAGACACTGGAGCCTCTTTCTTCCTCCTCCTCCGCTTACTGGGCCCAGTAGAGGAATGTGGGTCCAGCATGGGGCAGGCAGGGAGTTCGCTGGAGGGGTATGCGGAGGAAGCCGGAGGTTGACTGACTGGCCCGGCCAGCCGTGTTTCTGGATGGACTGGACGACAACACTTATCCTGAACCCTATCCACGTAGAATTTGGAGCCATTTAACCACAAAATTAAATTGATAGTTTCGCTTAAGGAGAAACAAAAAACAGGTTCATCAAAACGGATAGTGTCGTCATCCAATCCATCCAAAAACAGGGAGATCAACCATGCATCAGGCCAGTCAGACAAGAAAGCAAGCTCAACGAACTCCTCCACATACCTCTCCAGCGAACGACCCACCTGTAGGAGCCCGATGAGGCGATCACCGGTTGTCAGAAGAGTGAGAGGCGTTGGAGGAGCAGGAGCCAGGGAGCTGGTGGAAGTCTCATTTTTTTTTTGTGGAAAATCTGGTCGTTTAGGTTCCGTTCTTCTGTTACGGTATGGTGGTGTAGAGATGAGGCAGATACGGATTTCCACAATAACATAGAGCTTTAATCAAACAAAGGCAAGGAAACACCAAACATAACGTTAACACAACAGAGAACGGACGAGGAGTGAAGGGAGTGAGTGCAATATATGGGAGTGCAGACAATAGAGTCCAGGTGCAGGTGATGAGTGCTGATGAGGAGCTGACGAGGGAAGTGAGTGCAGGTGTGGAGAACAGGAGGATCTTGGGAATTGAAGTCCAGGGAAACAAGGGTTCTGTGACACAACCTTTAAATAAATACATTTTTTATTATGTATTCTGTGCATTTGTATGCACATCCATGCATGCTATTTACACATTTGAAACCTTTAAACTGTGATTGTTCCATATTTCTATGTTTGTGTCAGGGTTATTATAAACTAAATCCATAAAAAACATTCACACTGTAAAAAATAATTTTCATGATTTGTTGTCATAAAATCTTTTCTTTTGTCAAATCAACTTAGATAATTAATGTAGTTCAGATAACATAATATTCTGAGTTTCTGTACATTAACCCAATTGTACAGAAGAGGATTAGGGCCAAGCAATAATAAAAAAATAAGACCATCTCGAGATTAAAGTTGTTAAATTTCAAGAAAAAACTCGTTAAATTTCGAGAAAAAAGTCTAAATAAAATGTTGAGAATAAAGTCATTAAATTACGAGAAAAAACTCGTTAAATTTCGAGAAAAAAGTCGAGATAAAATGTTGAGAATAAAGTCAATAAATTATGAGAAAAAAGTCGTTAGATTATGAGAACAAATTCATTAGATTATGAGAACAAATTAATTAAATTAATTAAAAAAGTCGATAAATTTAGAGGAAAAAAAGTTGAGATAAAATGTTGAGAATAAAGTCATTAAATTACCAGAAAAAAAAGTCATTAAATTATGAGAACAAATTCGTAATTTAATGAATTAATGAGTTTATTCTCAACATTTTATTTCGACTTTTTTCTTGGAAATTTAACGAGTTTTTTTCTCGGGATGGTTTTACTTTTTTATTTATGCTTGGCCCTAATCCTCTTCCGTACAATTGTGTAATAGTGTAAATGAAATTATTCCTAAATTATAGTTATTACTAGATTAACATGTAACATGTGTAACAAGGACACTAAAATACAGTGTTACCAAAGTTAATATATTAATTTTAAAGGAATTATAAAAACTGCATTATATCTAAAAAAGAGAGAAAGCAGTTTAACAAATTAATGTTTCTGCAGAGAATGCAGATTATATGGCCATAAAAAAAAGTGGTTTGAACATGTGGAATATGATATCTGGTCATGTTATTAATGTTTCTTTTCTGAAATTTATAATTTCTGCCTTATAACAAAGACCTAATTCAGCCTCACACAGGTGTTAGCACATATTTTATTACATTTGGGGCTGGATAGATTGTGGTTTTGATTGTGGTTTTCACTAGATCGGTTCAAAGTGAAAAGAGCTTCAGGTTTTTGTACGACGTGTTTCATGTTTTGTATCACTGGGCTCCAACTCTTAGAGCACAATAATAGAGAGCTGAATCTGACAGACGTACATCAGTAATAGTGAGTTCAGTGGATGAATCTGATGTAGTCGACTGAAACTGATGATCAGAAGTGTGTTCATAATAACCACTCCATGATCGTGCTCCTTTGCGTAATAAATACTGAGGTTCTTTGTTTGGATATTGTCTGTACCAGTAAAGCAGAACATTTTGACTATTTGCACTATATGAGCAGCTCAGCTTGACAGTTTCTGTTTCTTTAGTGTTTTTTTCTCTCTCTTTATCTGGCTCAATGTTGTCTCCAGTCACCAAACCTGTGAACAATAAAAAGAGATTTTTGATTTGTGAAAGGTTGACAAAATGATATTGCAAGAATAATATACTATTTTACAAAAAATGCTGTTTAATGCTTTAAAATTGTAATTGTTTATGTACAGAATTTTATTAATTAATAAATGACGCACCTGTCCCCACAATGAGAATCAGTATGAAGCATGTGTCCATGTTGAATCAGATCAGATCAGTTCTCTGTTGAGGCTCTCAGTGCTTGAGCTGTAAGTCACTGCAGATCAGTCACAAACACACACAGGAACTTCTTGTCATCATCCAATCCCCCACATCACCGGATTGAACACAGCTGACTGGAACACCGGTCTCGTGATGAGAAAGAGAGAGAAAGAGAGAGAAAGAGCAAACAAAACCACATCCAACACACATGAACACATTGAATATGTCCTCGGACGTAACAGTATCTGTACGATCTATTACATGAGAAAATGGATGGAAATTTATTCTGTAGACTACTTTTGTATGGATTTAATATATTTAACAATATTAGGAGCTTCATTCATTTTGATTGTCATAATGATTTTAATATATAATCTTTCTATCTGCAGTTTATATTTGTAGACATATATCCATTAGCTTTTTATCAGTTTATTTATTTTCATTCAGTTATTGCTCTACTTATTACTTACATCTGAGGTTTACAGATTCTCTTGTAGTCTTTGTCTCTGTGTCTGTTGCTTGTTCTCATTGGATTAAATACAGAAGGGTTTTTGTACAGAGTTACAGTGTTTCCTGTGACTGTGGGCCTCAGAGCACAGTAATACAGAGCAGAGTCTGATACTGCAGCAGAGGAGATGATCAGATCCATGTGGATTTGTTCCTTTTTTTCAACTTTAACAGAGAATCTTGAATGTACTTCAGATACTTTAGGCTTTTTTTCAGTACTTAAAGTGGAAACAAGAAATTCAGGTTTTGATCTTCCATACTGACGGTACCAGAAGAGATAATCTGAACCTCCAGGAGAGGAATAACTACAGGACAACTTAACATTTTGTCCCTCATCAGCACCAACATTTGTTGTGTCTGGTTTGATGGTATTTCCAAAGACAGCAGCTGAAACAGAAGAGGAATGGGTTGATTTATAGAAAGATTTCTTTATAATCAGTCAATGAATGAATCAAAGAAATACACACCTGCTGAGACACAGAGCAGAATAAGTGAATGAAGATTCATTGTTCAAGTGTTCACTCTGAGAAGAGTCAGACTGAATGGTTTCATCCACAGTCTCTTTCAGACACGATTAGATCATGTCAGATCTGTGAACTCTGAGTCCCTCCTCTCTGAGAACATCATGTCTATATTTCACACTTGAGGAACTGAAGAAAGAGCCAATCACACTCACTGTTTTCTCTTGTTTTCTCTGTGCTGTGTTTTGTGTCATTTTATATAGGAAATATATTTATGTCCTGCAAATTAGATTTCTGAAATTTACCTTTCATTTTCCACTGTGTGTGTATAATGGTGTGTTGTGTGTGTCTGTGAATGTGTGTAAATGAGTGTGTGTTTGAGTGGGTGTTTCTGTTTTGTACTCTCAATGTTTTAGAGTGTAACTTCTTTCTTGCAGTTCATTTTTTTCTGCTCTGTGGCTGAATTATTGATTTTATTTCACACATTTGTATAAACTTGCTCTGTCTTATAGTTGTGCTAGTTCATATGTGTATGTGTGTGTGTGTGTGTGTGTGTGTGTGTGTGTGTGTGTGTGTGTGTGTGTGTGTAGGGTGGGGTTGGTTGTGTATATTTTGCACTCTTTACATTTGAGTTTTCGTATTTTTTCGTATTTCCCATTCATTTCCTATGTCGGTCATTTTTGACCGCAAAGAAGGTAAATGTATTTTTTTTTTTTACGACCCTTTAACATGTCCGAATGATGTCTTTGATTTTTTTGTGTGTTCATATTGCTAATGTGACAAAATCTCATTCTGATGAAGCTATGATTTTTAACATTTCAAAATATAAAATTTTTCGGTCAAAAATGACCAAAGAGGGCCGGGCTAGAGTAACATGTAACGTGTAACAAGGACGCTATAATAAGTGTTACCAAAGTTAATTTATTAATTTGTAAGGAATTATAAAAAATGCATTACGTCTAAGAAAGACAGAAAGTGGTTTAACAAATTGATGTTTCTGCCAGAGAATGCAGATTATATGGCCATAAAAAAGTGGTCATGTGGTTTGAACATGTGGAATATGATATCTGGTCATGTTGTTAATGTTTCTTTTCTGCAATTTCTAGTTTAAGCCTTATAACAAAGATCTAATTCAGCCTCACACAGGTGTTCAAAAAGGTTCAAAGTGAAAAGAGCTTCAGGTTTTATTTAAATCCTAGTCTCCAGATATCATTTTTTGCCGCTACTGTATATTGCACATGACAATAATTTGAGATGTTTTATTGTTTGTTGTATTAAAGGGCAGTTTATAGGGATTTAATAACTCTAATTGAATAATGTAAATCTTTCACATTGCCACACAAATTCACACCTTATAGTTTCTGCAATTACATTAAAATAAAAACAGAAAACCCTTGAAGCAGAACTGGTTGCAGTTTTCACTTTTGGATTTTTATTTATTTATTTATTTATTTATTTATTTATTTATTTATTCATTCATTCATTCATTGTAACACACATTTTTTCAACATTTACTGAACACTCTCAAAAGTTTAATTCTAAAGGTTAAAGGATCAGGCCAACCTTTAATTTAAAGTAGAGGAATTTGCTGACTAAATGTAAGTTAATTTGATGCTGCAATCTCTGAATCTAATGAAACAATATTTTTAATGCTTTTAATGTTTTTTTATGCCTTTAATGGTTTAATGTTTCTGTTTGTCTTTTATGGCTTATAATCTCTTCACACAGGTGTAACCACATATTTTATTACATTTGGGGCTGGATAGATTGTGGTTTTGATTGTGGTTTTCACTAGATCGGTTCAAAGAGAAAAGAGCTTCAGGTTTTTGTACGAATTGTTTCATGTTTTGTATCACTGGGCTCCAACTCTTAGAGCACAATAATAGAGAGCTGAATCTGACAGACGAACATCAGTAATAGTGAGTTCAGTGGATGTTCGTGATGTAGTCGACAGAAACCGATCATCAGAGGTTTCTTCATAACTATATGATCGTGCACCTTTGAGTAATAAATACTGAGGTTCTTTGTTAGGATATTGTCTGTACCAGTAAAGATAAACATTATTGCTGGTTGTACTATATGAGCAGCTCAGCTTGACAGTTTCTGTTTCTTTAGTGGTAACATTTTTCTCTTTATCTGGCTCAATATTGTCTCCAGACACCAAACCTGTGAACAATAATCAGAAACAAAAAATGATTTGTCATAGCAAGGATAACCAAAAACATTTCAAACACATGACACAATGCAAACAGTAAAAGTTAGAAAAATAAGATTGTTAAATCATTGTTTTTTAAATAGTTTATTTACCTGTTCCCATAATCACAATGAGCAGAAAGCATCTGTCCATGTTGAATCAGATCAGCAGTTCTTTGCTGCACTGTGTGTGAGACACTGAAGGACGTAAAGACACGAACTTCCTGCTCACTGTCACATGATGTCTGTCTGTCCACCTATCTATCTATCTATCTATCTATCTATCTATCTATCTATCTATCTATCTATCTATCTATCTGTCTATCTATCTATCTGTCTATCTATCTGTCTGTCTGTCTGTCTGTCTTTTACAACAATTTTAGTATAAAAGTTTCTTTTCAAAATTCTTTTCTGTCCTTCTGAAATATACACGAAATGAAATATGTGTATTGCCTGAAACGTTATGAATGTTTTATATTTTCATGTCATGTTTTTATTTATATTACATTAACAGCTGCATTTTCTAAAGAACATTTGACAACACTGCAGCCCTGTGGCAGAAATGTGCCTGCACAATGTGATTATCATTTAACACCTTTAATGTGTCAGAATTTATTAAATTACTTGGAAAAAGTAGAGTGCATGAAAAGTGGAAGGTATGTTGTATGGATGTAATATCATTGTCAGTTTAAGACTGTTTGACTCTCTGTATCAGCTCTTCTTGCTCTCTCTCACTGTGTCACAGGTTTTTGTACAGGGATGATGTGTTTCCTGTCACAGTGGGCGTCAGAGCGCAGTAATACAGCGCAGAGTCAGACACACACAGGTTCTTGATTGTCAGAGGAACTGAAGTTTTGCTGAGATTTGCTTGAAATCTCTCCTTGAATTCATCCTCATTGTGTCCAGAGTTAGAGTATTGTTCAACATGTTCTTGGGGATCCCATTAACTTTCTGCTGGTACCAGAAGAGAGTCGGGTTTGTGTAAGACGTCTGATATGTACAGTTGATTGTTACATCATCACCTTCAAAAGCAGACTGAATCTTTGTGTGCTGATCAACTTTGTCTTGAGATTTACATCCTGAAATAGAATTGAAACAATATGAATAAAAAAATTCACCCATTGACTGCAAGGAATATGTACATACACAAAATAATCATTATTTGATAGCTTTACTCACCCCAGATATATAAAAATATGATCACAATGACACTTTTACAGAGTGCCATTATATACAATTGAAATCCCCAAGGATATATGCAGAGATGTTGTGATCTCCTTCCTCTTTCTGTATCTGTTAAAGCAGCAGTAAATTCAAGTCATTTGGTCTGACTGCTGGGAGGAGCCTGTGCTACAGTAAGTGCCAATGAAGCAGAGGTGTAAAAAGTACTCAAAAATGTTACTCAAGTGAAAGTACAAGTACTGAGTGAAAATTTTACTCAATTAAAAGTAAAAGTATCTGGCCAAAATCATACTTGAGTAAAAGTAAAAAAGTACTACATTAAAATTGTACTTGAGTATTAAAAAAGTAAAAGTAACAGCAAGAATGAAAACTAGAGATTCTCGTTTAAGCTTTAAATCTCTAAAAACATGAAGTGAATGAACCACATACAAGGTTTTATCCTGCTGTAGAACTGTTTGTGTTTAATTGTATTTAATTATCAAACTATAAGACTACTACCTAATGCCAGTAAGCAACATGCTACTCAAAGATACTCACAACATGGGCTCAGGAATACTTCCAGAAAACATTGTTGGTGAACACAATCCACCGTGCTATTCGACGTTGCCGGCTAAAACTCAATAGGTCAAAAAAGAAGCCATATCTAAACATGATCCAGAAGCGCAGGCGTTTTCTCTGGGCCAAGGCTCATTTAAAATGGACTGTGGCAAAATGGAAAACTGTTCTGTGGTCAGATTAATCAAAATTTGAAGTTCTTTTTGGAAAATTGGGACGCCATGTCATCCGGACTAAAGAGGACAAGGACAACCCAAGTTGTTATCAGCGCTCAGTTCAGAAGCCTGCATCTCTGATGGTATGGGGTTGCATGAGTGCATGTGGCATGGGCAGCTTACACATCTGGAAAGGCACCATCAATGCTGAAAGGTATATCCAAGTTCTAGAACAACATATGCTCCCATCCAGACGTCGTCTCTTTCAGGGAAGACCTTGCATTTTCTAACATGAAAATGCCAGACCACATACTGCATCAATTACAACATCATGGCTGCGTAGAAGGAGGATCCAGGTACTAAAATGGCCAGCCTGCAATCCAGATCTTTCACCCATAGAAAACATTTGGCGCATCATAAAGAGGAAGATGCGACAAAGAAGACCTAAGACAGTTGAGCAACTAGAAGCCTGTATTAGACAAGAATGGGACAACATTCCTATTTCTAAACTTGAGCAACTTGTCTCCTCAGTCCCCAGACGTTTGCAGACTGTTATAAAAAGAAGAGGGGATGCCACACAGTGGTAAACATGGATCATGGTCCCAACTTTTTTGAGATGTGTTGATGCCATGAAATTTAAAATCAACATATTTTTCCCTTAAAATGATACATTTTCTCAGTTTAAACATTTGATATGTCATCTATGTTGTATTCTGAATAAAATATTGAAATTTGAAACTTCCACATCATTGCATTCTGTTTTTATTCACAATTTGTACAGTGTCCCAACTTTTTTGGAATCGGGTTTGTATTTTACCAGTTGTGGAATCCAACCATTCAACTATCTGAGGTAACGTAGTTAGCCTACTTTGAGTATTTCCATTTTATGCAACTTTACACATTTATTAATAGTAAATTAATAATTAATACATTTAAGATCATCATATTTGCATCGAACATTATATTTCACACCTAGTGGAATAATAATAATAATAGTATCAGTAGGTCTGAATTGAAATGGGCTATATTAGATGTTTTAATGGATCACGCTACAAACATAATGATGTAATAATACATGATGCATTGCTGTGTCCGTCATCGCATAATTCCCACTTTTGGACACTTTTGCTTTAACGGACATTAGACAACACTACAAAATCAAGCTGTTATATTCATATATTTATTGTCCAACATTCCCAATTTTTCTGATGCATGTCCTTAATTTAATTTTATATGTTAGTATTAATTCAGTGTTTATAAGACTTTTAAAGAATTTTAACCCAAACTGACTGGGTTTCTAGAGAGCAAAAAGGTTTTGTGAAAAAAGTTAGACTTAAAAACAAAGTGTGTAAAATTAACTGTTAAAATGATTTGATGATCACTAGTGATAGTATTTTATTCTGTGTTGTCATCATTCAGGTTGGATTTCAGCTTTTTTTTTATTTTACCAAACCAGCTGATATTTCCATAGAAACTAGTGGACTGCCAAGTCGCTTTCACCACAAAATGGTGGAAACGCAGGGCTGCTGCTGGGCGCCGGTGTTTCAATGGAATGTTCTATTGAGTGTCGCTTCTTGTTAGTGTATATTCTTTGAGGTCAAGGTGCTGTGCATTGTGGTAATTGATGTGACATGACGTCACTTCCAAAGGACCAATGAACATGTCTAACCAATTTCATGGAATGTGAAAACGAATCTCACTGGCAGAATAAATAGCATTTAAAATAAACTGGGCATCAGTGCAATTCAATTGGTTTGGTAATAGCAAGGGAAAATAGAATGAAGTGATCTCCAAAAAATAAGTACTTTTTGACTGTAAATAAAATTGTAAGGAGTAAAAAGTACTTTTTTTTCTTAAAAAATGTAATTAAGTAAAAGTAAAAGTACTGATTTTTAATTGTACTCAAGTAAAGTAAAAATCCCCAAAAATAATACTTAAGTACAGTAATCAAGTAAAATTACTCAAGTACTTTACACCTCTGCAATGAAGACTGTAGTTTATGTAATATATAGTGCTGTATCACTTCATTTTGCTTATATGTATAATAATGAATCTTAGGATGTATGTATCCATGTATTTGATTCGCTTATATCACTTTTTATTCACTGAAAAACACAGTATCTTATTACACTTTAGAATGCTTGATTCTGATTGGTCAATCATGGCATTCAGCAGCAGTCTGATATTTCCTTATATTTGCCATCATCCATAGAAACATTATATATCAGTCCGCTTATCTGAGTAACTCAAACCGGATCTACTTTCATGTCTCTCGTATCACAACTCTTGCTCTCTCATTCCAAACAAACACAACTTGCATCTCAGACCCTGTTTCCTCCTGGTATTGTAAATCATCTTGCAAATGACCTCAGATGACTTCAGCATTAATATTAATATTATATTGTTATATTGTTGTGTTTGTCTTGTTGCTAGGCCAGTTGTCCTGTATGTTGTTGTGGACTTTAAGGTAACATAACTGCAGGTCATATTATAAACTAAATTTGCAAACTTGAACTGTAAAATCCATTTCATATCCACACACCCTCACAAAAAATAAGCATACTTCAAGTTCATTTTATTAAGTAAACAAAACAGTATATTTAACAGTTAAGTTGAATACCAAGAACTGCAACCGTTAGAATTAAATTCCTCAGACAAATTAACAGATTATAAGAGTCTAGTAAGTATTCAAGTGCACAAATGTTCTCAGACTTTACAGTGTGAGCTTAAATGTATATTTACCACCAACATCAGTATTTACAGGGACAAATAAGATTAATATATTTAACATCAGTGGGATCTTAAACAAATATTTCGCACCAATATCACAGATTCTGCCACACTGTGGCCGATTTCTGAAATTACATTGTTTTGTTAAATTAAAAAAGTGTGCAAAGCCAAACTGATAGTAGACATTTAGGTTTTTTACCTTTTTAACTTCTGAACTGTACTAAATATATGTAAATATTATTTTTATTTTATTCTTTAAATATGGCCATGTATGAATGTAGCAAACACATTTGGTTTTGCATTTGCTGAGGAGAAATTTGGATTATATTGGAGCAAGACAATCTTAGTTTGTCAGTGTGAGATGTTTAATGGTCAAGAAAGAACAGTATTGATTATGTAAACTAAATATAAACTAAACGTTTTGTCAAAGTAATCTCTTTAGTCATTGTAAGGAGCCCCCCATCGGCCCAAAAACGGACTCCGACGCACCCGGGCGAAGGTTAATGCATGTATGCCTTTTCAGCGTCTCTGTGAAGTTCACTTAATTTCACTCGTTTAATCTGACTCCAATTTCAAATGATTCCTATTCTAAGGGTTGTGTCTCCAATTAGAAATTAATCATTTGTTATGTATTAATTTAGATAATTTAGATATTTGATTATTCTGGGTATCTCTATTATCTCTATCTCTATCTCTAATTATTCTTTCATTACGGACCCATTATCGCTTAGAGAATTTCGCATCGGCCGACTGCATTCTCACGGACATAAATTCGCCAGTTTATGATTCTTAGTCAGAGGGTGTAGAGTTTACTAATGCATTTGAGTCGAACCGCCACATGCTTGTTCATACAAAAATACAGTTTTCTTAGTCACGATACTGCAACTTGCTAAGTCAATAACAGACAAACTCAAAGAGTCCCATGATGTGCCACATGCTCCTTTCACGAGGCTCTCTAGTTTGACCTGCCCTGACGCAGATTTACGGAAATAACGGACTCCAATAATCTACCGGTCATAATGATTTCAGAAGAATCCAGAGTAAATCAAATATAACATTTTATTTGTCAAGTAAAAATGGATCATGCCAATTACATTACAATTAGACAATTAGAAGCCAATTCAGAAATGTTAAATGCATAACATCGATTACTCAAAGAAATGCATATATGCACAGACATTCACCCATTCACATTCTTCAGACATTCACCCATCTCTGTATGGGGGTTCTGGTTACAGAAGGTCCCCCATGACTGCTTTGCTTTTTACCTTTTATACCAGAACCAGAACAAAAGGATCGTAAATGTTTATTACACCAACTCCTGTTTTGGGGGAGAGGAGAAGAGACACCACCCAAAAAGAGGACAGAATTTTCCTTAGTTTTCCATCTTCTTCATAACACCAGTGACTGCTGTGAAATTGAGACCATTTTACCAATCGCACCTGAGACATTTAAAATGATACCAAACATGAAAAGGGAAAAACAATAAGTTACAATTATAAAGTTACATTATATGTGTTGAATAACTTTCAGTCAGGGGGAAGGAGAGTTTGTGTGTGTGTGTGTGTGTGGTGGGGGGAGGCGTTGTCCTTTTGGAGTTAGGGCAAGGCGTTGTCAATTGCTATTTCTCTGAGATCTTCTTCTCTAGGTGAGTTTTATTGCTTTATTGCAGGATGCTTGATCTCAGTTTTCGTTTAGCAGGAAAATCAAGCCTTACATCATAATGATAATGATTGAAATGAAGTAAATAAAGAAGTAAAAATTAAGATGTGTATTTGTGCACTAAAGGAACCACATGGAATGTGATTTCTGAATATATTAATGTTTCTAAAGCTTTTTTAACAGGCCTAATTCAGCCTCACACAGGTGTTAGCACATATTTTATTACATTTGGGGCTGGATAGATTGTGGTTTTGATTGTGGTTTTCACTAGATCGGTTCAACGTGAAAAGATCTTCAGGTTTTTGTACGACGTGTTTCATGTTTTGTATCACTGGGATCCAACTAGTAGAGCACAATAATAGAGAGCTGAATCTGACAGACGAACATCAGTAATAGAGAGTTCAGTGGATGTTCGTGATGTAGTCGACTGAAAGCGAGGATCAGAGGTGTGTTGATAAGCAGGTGCTGACCGTGCATTTTTGAATAATAAATACTGAGGTTCTTTGTTAGGATATTGTCTGTACCAGTAAAGCAGAACATATTCACTATTTGTACTATATGAGCAGCTCATCTTGACAGTTTCTGTTTCTTTAGTGTTTTTTTCTCTCTCTTTATCTGGCTCAATGTTGTCTCCAGTCACCAAACCTGTGAACAAGCACATGTATTTTTGATTTGTGAAAGCTGGAAAAATAATACTTAAAACACATTCACAGCACATTTTACAAAAATACAAAATAATAATAATAATAATAATAAATCAATTTTTTTTTTCATTTAAAAATCAGTGCTATTATTTATGTACAAATTGTCATTAATTATTGAAAATATTCTTTAAAATAAATATTGTACCTGTCCCCACAATGAGAATCAGTATGAAGCTTGTGTCCATGTTGAATCAGATCAGATCAGTTCTCTGTTGAGGCTCTCAGTGCTTGAGCTGTAAGTCACTGCAGATCAGTCACAAACACACACAGGAACTTCCTCCTCACTCAACTTCCTGCTGCTGTTTGTGATTGTCATTTAACTGTGTTAGATAACTATGCAATTTTTATTCATAGATTTAAACAGTCTTTAAATTTACAAAGGAAAACTTAGGAGATCATATGAGACAAACTTGGATAACAACAATACTGGAGAAAGGAACAGAGGAGACGCAGGGCTTAAATAATAGGGAGAATTAATGAGTAACTAATAGAACAACAGGTGAATGAAATCAGTAATTAAGGGAACAAATTCACACCTTGAAAGAAAAGAAATTTGTATCTACCTTTTGATTTGGTACCTGTGATTTATTCATTGATTCTATTACTTTCTAACATAATGCTGTAATTATCAGTTACAGTTTCTTTCTCGTCTCTGTTTCTCTCATTGTCACAGGTTTTTGTACAGTGTTCTTGTGTTTCCTGTGACTGTGGGCCTCAGAGCACAGTAATACAGATCAGAGTCTGATACTGCAGCAGAGGAGATGATCAGATCCACATGGATTTGTTCCTTTTTTTCAACTTTAACAGAAAATCTTGAATCTACATCAGATTCTTTAGCATCTGTTGCAGTACTTAAGGTGGAAACAAGAAATTCAGGTTTTGATCTTCCATACTGACGGTACCAGAAGAGATACTCTGTATACCCAGTGGAGGAATAACTACAGGACAACTTAACATTTTGTCCCTCATTTGCACCAACATCTGTTGTGTCTGGTTTGATGGTATTTCCAAAGACAGCAGCTGAAACAGAAGAGGAATGGGTTGATTTATAGAAAGATTGTAATCAGGCAATGAATGAATGAATCAAAGAAATACACACCTGCTGAGACACAGAGCAGAATAACTGAATGAAGATTCATTGTTCAAGTGTTCACTCTGAGAAGAGTCAGACTGAATGGTTTCATCCACAGTCTCTTTCAGACACGATTAGATCATGTCAGATCTGTGAACTCTGAGTCCCTCCTCTCTGAGAACATTATAACATTATGTTCTGTAAGTTCAATTCTGTTGTTCATTGCTGCAGTTCCTAGTGAATGTCTGAGAACGCTGCCATCTTGTGGCACATTATACCTACACAATTCCCTGGTTTCACAGACAAGGCTTAAAGCAGGGGTGTGGGACATTGATCCTTGAGGGCCATTGTCCTGCAGAGTTTAGCTCCAACCCTGAAAAAACACTCACCTGCCTGTAACTTTAGTAACCCTGAAGACCTTGATCAGCTTCAGGTGTGTTTAAATAGAGTTGGAGCTAAACTCTGCAGTTCACCCAAAAAATGAAAATTCTGTCATTTACTCACTCTCAGGTTGTTCCAAACCTGTATACATTTCTTTGTTCTGTTAAACACAAAGGAAGATATTTTGAATAATGTGGGAAACTGAACAGTTCTGGTGCACCATTGACTTCCATAGAATTTTTTCCTACTACGGAAGTCAATGGTGCCCCAAAGCGGCCTGGTTACAAACTTTCTTCAAAATATCTTCCTTTGTGTACAGCAGAACAAAGAAATTTATACAGAATTTAAACAACTTGAGGGTGAGTAAATGATGACAGAATTTTCATTTCTATCTCTTAAACTAGTCCTAGACTAAAATAAATGTTTGGGCTGTTTTAACTGAAAGAAACTTGTACTGGCATATTTTAAAATATGTGTCTCAAGATGCACACCAATAATGTTTTTTTTTTTTTTTCTAGGGCAGATTTATAAAAGCTACTTAACTATCCTAATTGAACTAAGACATAATCCTGGCTTAATCTAAACCCTGTCTGTGAAACCGGGCCAATGTGTTACACATAATAATCCTTTGAAACATAACTTTTGTATGGATTTGATATAATTAACAATATTAGAATACTTAATACACTATTCAATGTCACATTGATTTCACTTTCACTATCTATTAACTTTTATCAGTTTTGCACCACATTAGATATTTATCAAATTATTTACCTGTTCTACTTAATACATATTAATCACAGTTCTCTTAGTCTTTGTGTATCTTTCTTCTTTCACTAATTAAGATAAGTAAATGTTTTTGTACAGTGTTCTTGTGTTTCAGAGCACAGTAATACAGAGCAGAGTCTGATACTGCAGCAGAGGAGATGATCAGATCCACACGTTTGATCTCTTTTGAAGCTTTTGAGAACAGACAAAGATCAGGCTCAGATGTGGTTGAATATTCAGTAACATGAAGTAAAAATTCTGGTTTTCCTCTGAGATACTGACGATACCAGTAGAGAGTAACACTAGTGCCAATAGTGAGACTGTAGTTACAGGAGAGAGTCACATTTTCACCCTCAAAATCATGTTTTTCTGAAAACAGTGGTTGTACTTTATCACCAAAAGAAATTCCTGTAAAAAAGAAAAGGACCCTAATTAATCAAACAATTAAACACACACACACACAGAGGCTGATACTGATTGGCTAAATATTTCTTACCCATGCAAAGTTTCATTATTATCCAGGTAAAGAGAAACATGATGTCTTCAGACAGACAGTGATGGCAAAAATAGTATTTGAATAACTGTTTGACTCTCTCACACTCTCAACAGTGTGAATCAGCTCCACCCACTGCTTGTAAACTGGGAATCCATTGGTTTTCTGCTGGTACCAGTAAAGATAAGGGTATTGGTCACTGGTGCTGTAAGTGCAGTGAAGTGTGACCACATCATGTTCAGACGCTGTTTGAACTCTTGTTGGGTGATTAACAGAATCTTGTGTGCTGCACTCTGTCAGGAAATATAAAAGGAAAGAAACCAATCAGTTTTCATATATCAATATCTAAGGATACAATTTTGATACATTTAACAGTTAAGTTACTTACCAAGTACTGCAGCCATTGAAAGTAAATTCCTCCATCAGATCAACATGTTTATGTTCAGCACACAATATTAGTCTGAAGTTTACCAGAGGTTACACACCTACAGCAGGAGCTTCAGTGAGCAGTTTCCATCATCATCAGATTATGCCACACAGTGGCCAACTTCTGAAATTACATCGTATTCATTAAATTATAAAGTGTTCTTTTCAGAGACAAAAGCTGAAATAATCTTTATCCCTGTCTGACTTCAAAGGTTTGTTTTACTTTCTGTATAATGAAAGCAAATGTTTTTAAATTGTATCATTTTTTACTGACATTTCTTTGTGCACAGAGATATTTTGTCATGCTGAAATTGTAAAGGTCCCTCCAAAAAACTGCTGCAGCGAGACTAAAGAGAACACAATTCCCTAGAATGTTATTAAGGAGAATCAACCAATCAGTCAGCAGAGCCATGAACTCAAGAGGAGTGTTGTTGAGAGACACAGAAAAAGTACAGAGAGTCATATATTGAAAGAAAGTGGGATTTCAGCACAAATGAAGTTTAACTGATCTCCCTCTACTGGCTCCCCATTATTGCTGCATGATGACATTTAAGAAATTAAGAAAATATTTTAAAAATGTATTTGTGCATAAAAGGAACCACATGGAACGTGAATTATAAATATATTGTTAACAGACCTAATTCAGCCTCACACAGGTGTTAGCACATATTTTATTACATTTGGGGCTGGATAGATTGTGGTTTTGATTGTGGTTTTCACTAGATCGGTTCAAAGTGAAAAGAGCTTCAGGTTTTTGTACGACGTGTTTCATATTTTGTATCACTGGGCTTCAACTCTTAGAGCACAATAATAGAGAGCTGAATCTGACAGACGTACATCAGTAATAGTGAGTTCAGTGGATGAATCTGATGTAGTCGACTGAAACCGATCATCAGAGGTGTGTTTATAACTCCGTGATCGAGCTCCTCTGTATAATAAATACTGAGGTTCTTTGTTTGGATATTGTCTGTACCAGTAAAGATCAACATATTCACTATTTGTACTATATGAGCAGCTCATCTTGACAGTTTCTGTTTCTTTAGTGTTTTTTTCTCTCTCTTTATCTGGCTCAATGTTGTCTCCAGTCACCAAACCTGTGAACAATAAAAAAGTGATTGATTCGTGAAAGGTTGACAAAATGATACTGCAAACACATTTCATAAAATGTTTTACAAAGATAACAATTACTAAATTAATATAAATTTAGCCTTTGAGGTTTGAGATTTGAAAACAAAGTAAATATTTATGTTCATAATTTCATTAATTACTCAGTAAATAACATACCTGTCCCCACAATGAGAGTCAGTATGAAGCATGTGTCCATGTTGAATCAGATCAGATCAGTTCTCTGTTGAGGCTCTCAGTGCTTGAGCTGTAAGTCACTGCAGATCAGTCACAAACACACACAGGAACTTCCTGCTTTATAAAGGCATGGCTTAAATACTAGATTTCATGATTTCTCATGAAAATATTAACTGATGGAAATATGAAGAATATTTACTTTATAGTTATATATATTTAGCTAGCTATTTTATAACCATAATTTAGAACAAGTAACAGCTCAGTTTGAATGTGTGCTTTATATTACATGAGAATCATTTGAGATATTTTAACTTTTGCAGTGGTGTAATGTAACGAAGTAATAATACTTCGTTACAGTACTTAAGTATTTTTTTGGAGAATCTGTACTTTACTTGAGTTTTTATATTTCTGTCAACTTTTACTTTTACTCCACTACATTTCCTAAATAAATTGTATACTTTTACTCCGATACATTTTCCCAAAGCATTTTCATTACTTACTACAAAATAAAGTCGGAAGAACACAGACTGCAAGCAAGCATGTGCAAACAAGTACTCGCACAACCGCGGTTGATTTCATTTTCCGGGTTGCGTCCGTTGCTGGAGCAGCTGAGAAGAGTGCGCTGTCATTACAAGACATTACGAGAGCGGCCTCTAGAGGCAAAATAAAAACTATCACTGATGCCTCGTATAGTTTGTTTTGACACGTGATGTGAGGCTGCGCGCTGCACAGAGCGGGTCACTTCAAAAACGATTTAAAGGTCCCGTTTTTCGTGGTTTTTTGAAGCTTTGATTGTGTTTATAGCGTGCGATATAACATGTGTTCATGTTTCGCGTGTAAAAAAACACTGTATTTTTCACATAATTTACTATCTGTATACCACTGTTTCCACTGTCATAAAAACGGGCTGATGACTTCCTTGTTCTATGAAGTCCCTCCTTCAGAAATACGTAACGAGTTCTGATTGTGCCAGCGGTTCCTGTGTTGTGATTCGACAGCAGTTTAGCGCATCTTGGCCGGAAAGGTCATGCCTCTTACCATAACGTGGAGATGCACGCGCTCAGTGTTATTGTAAACATGTCTTTAATTTTACCCTATCAATTTGAGCCGGAATCAGACCCGGTGATTGGACTGCGGGATGAAAATAACAGCGTTTCGATGACATGGCGACAAACACACTCTACAAACGCAACTCTTGTGTATTCCTGTGGGCGGAGGTTAGTCAAAAAACTGTTTTAGTGACGTCATTAAAGAAGGAAGTAGAGGGATGTAGTCCAAACTGGCCGTTCGATGTAGGCGACTTCTGTTAAATAAAATATCTCGCTTGGCATTGAACTTTGAGCTTTAAAATTTTACAGATTTTATTTATACTCTAACAACAACATTACACACTAACTAAAGTTTGAAACATGGGATCACGAAGAACGGGACCTTTAAAACGGACAACAAAATGGTATGTTATACAGTGTACACTACAGTACATGTTTTCATATCACTATAAAGTCATTAGTTTGTTGACTAGATGCTGCATTAGTGGAGAACAGTATGTTTGCCGTCGAGGCTGAGGATGCTAACATTTAAAAAACAACAACAACAAAAAAAACTGTATGCCACGATTGTTACCATTCATTTGCATTAGTTTATATCTATTTGTTCGCTGTTATGCATTCATTATCCGGCAAAGTTGCATATTTAAACTGTATTCTCATCATACAGCGACAGAAGCATAACAAATCAGAAATGTAGCACTTTAACACATATTTTGATTAGATAATCATCAATTTTTCTAAAATAGAGCCAAATAATGTGTGAAAGTATACATATAATAGCCCCATGCTATGCCTTTGTGTGTAAAGGTGGTAATTTTGTAAGCATGACTGTTTGGATTTATATGAAATAGTAACATTTTACAATAAGAGTACATTTGTAACATTAAATAAGGTTAATAAAAGTATTGTTCATTTTTAATATCAACATTTAGGCCTACATTTTAACATTTTAAAGTTGTCTCTTACATTGGTTATAATGCACTATGAATTAACATGAACGATCAATGTATAATTAATATATTAGAATTTTTTATGTATAAAAATATATAAAAAACATTTAGCCATTTTTTTAATTTAAAGAAACAAAATGTAAGAGAGTTAAAACTGAACACAATCTTGCTGCTCAAACTGTGTATAGAACAATTTTTAATACTATTTTTTTCCTCCTTTTGTATTTTACATTTACTTGTACTTTTACTTTCAATACTTAAGTACGTTTAATATCAAAAAATACTTTTCGTACATGGGTCATTCTACAGAAACGACCACTTTTGGTATGACGAAATGTCTTAAAATGTATTTCTTTTTTTAACATTTAAACTTAGACCACATTATTATATTACACTTGGACTTTATGAATACACATAAATGACAGCTTAATGATTTTTTTTTTTTTTTGTACATTTATTTAAATACTGCATGTCCCCTCTTTTTGTCACTGGTGTTACCTTACTTCTCTGGCATTTTTAAACATTTTTATGAAATTATTTCTCATTTTTTTTTTTCAGCACATGCAGTCAGAGTTACAGAATAATAATGATAATGCAAAAAATAAGGAGAATTGTGTGTTATTTATTTTAATCAGGTTTGTTAAAAGTGTGATTGAATGATGTTAATTCAATTGCGCAACCATGTATTTGCTATAACAATAAAAATATTTGAAAAACAATAATAAACAAGTAATGATACAATCCTTTACATCTTAATTCTTGAGTGTAGCAGAATTCAATGAATATAAAATTATTATCATGTCACATATGATATTTTATTTAATGTGACAGACAAAAAACAGTTTTTTATATATATTTGAACTCATCTCTTTTGACTGGCACCTCAGACGGTAGTGCGTTTGTTTTCCTTTTTCTAGACAAAAAACAGTAACACCAGTGACACAATGAATCACCAGTGACATATACATAAGACCAAAGATCCTTAATTTTTCAACTATAATTAAGTAGTTTGGACTAAATTTTTACATTTGGTGTACAATAAAAGACTGTCATTGACACTTAGTCAAAGCAGTCAGTAAAAGATTATAAACAACATTTTAAAACTGTCTGTAAAGTCGCTGCACTGAATTTAGCCAAATCCCCTTAATTTAGCCATATCTGACCAAAGGAGGATTAACAATGAGAAAGAAAAGTTAGAATCATGTAATCTTAGTGCTTTTTTTATGCAAAATAACTAAATGAATAGCTTTAAATAAAGTTTATCTATAAACGGGTAACACCAGTGACGGTGACACCAGTGATATTTTCATAAAGAGGTAACACCAGTGACCGTAACACCAGTGACATTTTTCATGAAAAATGCATTTTACAAAATGGCTGCTGCAAGGTATCAACCCACATGTTGTCAATCATGATATATTCACTAAATCAAGTAATTTAATCCATTTGCATTCTAGTTTTTTAAAATTCCCTAGCAATAAAGTAGGTCACACCTGTAACGAAGCGGGACTCATGGTAAGATCCATTTGCAGCTTTTATTCAAATGAGAGTGGTCGTACAGGCAGGGTCAAACAGGAGCAGACGAGAACAGCAAGGGACAGGCAGAATCGTAATCCAGGTACAGGCAGAGGTCAGGACAGGCGGATATCACTCACAGAACAGTATAACAGGCAAGGGTCAGGACAGGCAGCAACGGGTCATATACACAGGAACAGACAGGAACGGTAACAGACAGGCAGACAGGGAAATAACGCTCGGAATTGTCACAGGGTGAATCAAGACTTCGCGGTGAGGTGGTGTGAGTGAAAGTCCTTTATAGTCCTGATAATGAGCTGCAGCTGGGTGTGGTGATTAGTGTGGAGTGATTGTGAAGTGAGTGCAGGTGATGAGCAATGGAGGATCGTGGGAAATGTAGTCCGGGATGTGACAGGAACATGACAGGAACAGATGGTGATCGTGACAACACCAGTGACTTCAACTAAAAGCTTCATATGAAAATATGATTTTATAATTAAAATATCTGATAACTGAAAAGAGATAGTGGACTTTCCATTGGACTTTCTTCATTGATCTTCAGGAAATAGGAAGAAGGAAGTCAAGTGACGTCATCAGTGTGATTTTTTCTTTCAAAATAAGAGATTTTTGTTAAAGGTAACACCAGTGACACAACACCAGGGGACAACTACATTCATTAAAAATTATTTATATTTAAAAAATATTTATTTAGCATTTGTTTTTTTTATGTCATTTACATTATATATTTGATAGTTACGCATACATTATTGTATTTGAAATACAACTTGTATTTGAAATACAACTTTAACTTCTACAAAAGTCATTTTCTGGTAAGATATCTATACTTTTACTCAAGTATGGTTTTCGAGTACTTTATACACCACTGGTTGCAGAGCTTGAATATCAGTTTGTGTTGGCTACATAATTATCATGGAGTTTGGTTTTATCAATTCTTTTTGCATGAAACATTCGTACACAGTCACAAAGATATTAAAATTCATCTAATAAATTATTTTATTGGTCAGTGACCTTGTCACGGCTGTATACTTGTCATTTTTGCCGTGTCTGGGTGTGTTTTGCTCCTCTTACAGGTGTGCTGCGGAGCTGAGGCAATCAGGTGGATTGGGTGCACCGGTGCACAGGTGTGCCTGTCATTAAAAGCTTCCTGTTTGGCGTCCTCAGAGAGCGTTCCATTCTGTCACCTGGAACCCTGGCCAGGACCGAGATGTTGATCGGCGTTGCGGCGTATTGCGAGAACTATGTAAAGCCAAGAATAAAGAATATTGTAACTGCCGTAAATGTTTTATCCTCCTTCATTGTTGCTCCCTACTAAGGGCGTAACAATTGGGGGCTCGTCGAACTAAATTTGTGTTTGGATTCGTGCGAACGATTTTGGAAAAAAATTTTGAAGGAGGGTAAAAGGTAGGATATTTGAATTGAATATATTTGTATGTTATCCGCTGATTTTTGAATTGAAAAGTTGGAACGCTCCATTAATTAGTTAGGCTCTATAACATGAGATGTTGGGTGTAGGTTATTTAAAGAACAAACCTTCCGGGTAGGTTTAGTACGTGTCTTTGTGCACGTAGTTTTTTTTTATTTTAGTTTGTTATTTTTGGTTGGCTTGGGGCTTAGAGCAGTTGTCTCGGGGGCACAGCCGAGGTTTGGAGGGTGACTTGGTAATTGGTCATCTTTCCAAACTTGCGGGATTTAGTGCATAAGTACCCGGTCTTGGGCCAACTGAAGACTAGGGTTTGTTTAGTTTAAATGGATGGTTTAGTTTCTTTAAATAAACCTTGATTGTCATTTAAAAAAAAAAAAAAGAAAAGAAAAGAAAAAAGAATTTTTTCTTTATTTTGTTGAGGGTGTAATATTTGTTAAGCGTGTTTTGTAAGCGTGATTAGTGGTAATTATGGCGACCGATGTTATTGAAACATTTTTTTCAGTCTCCGTCTGAAGAATTGTTAAAGGAAATGACCAAAGAGCAATTGTTAGAATTAGCTGCGCATTATAAAATCGAGTTGACGTATAATCAAAGAAGGTCAAAAGATGGAATTAAGATAGTCCTTGAAACTGCGCTGGGTGATCTTAAAATCTTGAGAGGATCTAAATTGCCTGATTCAGCTGCGTTGCCTGCTGTAAGTAAGCCTATTTCAACTACCCTTCCGTTGTCTGCTTTAAGTTCTCTTTCATTTGAGCAACAGAAAGAGTTGTTGCTCATACAACGTGATACTGAGTGTGAGAAACGTCGCTTGGAATGTGAGAAGGTCCAAATGGAGTTGGAGTTGGAGAAAAGCCGGCAAGAATTAGAGCAACAGCGTTTAGAGATTGAAAGGCGTCGATTAGAGTTGCATGAAGAAGGTAAGCCGGTGGACGCAGGTGTTAATGTTGATTCAGCGAAACTGAGTGTGGTTCGTAATTTACGATTGGTACCGCCGTTTAATGAAGCTGAGGTGGAGATTTTTTTTTTTGCGGTTCCTATTTGAGCGAGTCGCAGTAGCGTATGACTGGAGTGATGTTGAACGCGCTATGCTGCTTCAGTGCGTTTTAACCGGGAAAGCGCAACAACCCTATTCTACGCTATCTGATGCTGACAGCCAGAATTATGAAGCCATTAAAGCGGCGGTGTTAAAAATTAATGAGCGTGTTCCAGAGTGCTATCGGCAAAGGTTCCGTACGTTACAACGAAAGGTGAATGAAACAAATGTTGAGTTCGTGAGAAATTTGACTGTGCAGTTTGATCGTTGGTGTGTAGCGGCAGATAGTACAACAATGGATAAGCTGAGAGAGTTAGTTTTATTTGAACAATACAAAAATACACTTCCCGAGATGATAGCCACTTATGTTGCGGAGCGTCAGGTTAAAACTGCTTCAGAAGCTGCACTGCTGGTGGATGACTGGGAGCTTATTCATAAGCCCCGTGCTGATAAATTCAGTGATCGTCAGGTTCATACACGGGGGAATTCTTCCATTGTCCCTATGGGTCCAGCCAGGCGTTTTGTGAAAAAAAAAAACAAGTGACTATGATAACTGTAACTACTGTTTGGGTAAAGGACATTGGAAGTCAAATTGTCCAGTGCTTAAATCAAAATTTGTTAGACACGCTCATTCCGCGAAACCTGCTGTCCTGGCTACTTCTGTTCCTGTATTGAATCAGGAGGGTACTTTGAAAGGAATATCGGTGTTAGCACCCAAGGATGTAAAGGATCATCAGCAATTATTTGAACCATTCATTTCTAATGGTTTTGTGTCGCTTCCAGGTAGTGTTGAGAAAGTGGCAGTGAAAATACTCCGGGACACGGGGTCATCGGAGTCGTTTATTTTGGAGTCGGTGTTGCCCTTCTCAACTGAATCGCACACTGGTAGCTCGCTTTTGATTCGTGGCATTGGGCTTAATACATTATCCGTACCCCTGCATAAAGTTGATTTGACCTGTGAATTAGTGCATGGAGTGGTGGATCTTGGTATACGCCCTATTCTACCTGTTGATGGTGTTTCACTGATCCTTGGAAATAACTTGGCCAGCGGACATGTTTGGGTTAATGAATCGCCCTCTCTGGTTGTGACTGATGCACCGTCCTGTACTGATGGTCTGGATGACAGTGCGCGACAGTATCCGAAAGTGTTCGTCGCGTGTGCAGTGACTCGTTCTGGTGCTCAACCTAGGGCTGAAGAGAAAATCAGTGACCCTGAATCGTGTTTCATTTTGAGTGATTATCCCATAGTGGTTTCTCGGGAAGAGTTGTCTACTGAACAGCAGAATGATGAAACATTAAAACCACAATTTGAACAGGTTATTGATAGCACTGAAATTCGTGACAGAGCGCAAGGCTATTTTATCGAACAGAATGTGTTACTGAGAAAGTGGTCCCCGCATGGTGTGGATGGTATGGGAGATTCTGTCATTCAGGTCGTGATACCAGTAAAGTTTCGTTTGTTAGTGTAAAAGATGGTTCATGATCAGCTGGTCGGTCATGCCGGTGTTCAGAAGACATATGACAGAATTCTTCGTTACTTCTACTGGCCTCGTATTAAAAAAGACGTTGCAAGTTTTATTAAGACCTGTCATACGTGCCAGCTTGCCGGCAAACCGAACCAGTCATTAAAACCAGCTCCTTTGCGTCCAATTCTGGCTGTATGTCAACCATTTGAACATCTCATTATTGATTGCGTCGGTCCTCTTCCTCGTTCGAAGGCTGGAAGTGAGTACCTGTTGACCGTGATGTGTCAAGTTACGCGTTATCCAGCTGCGTACCCATTGCGCTCGATTAATACAAAATCTATTGTGAAAGCGCTTACTCAGTTTGTGTCTATTTTTGGGTTACCGAAAATCATTCAATCGGACCAAGGAAGTAATTTTACTTCGAAATTGTTTGCGGAGGTGCTTTTCGAGCTGGGTGTTAGACATAATTTGTCAACAGCGTATCACGCCCAGAGTCAAGGGGCACTCGAACGTTTTCATTCTACGTTAAAATCACTATTGAGAGCTTACTGTCTGGAAATGCAGCGGGACTGGGAAGAGGGTCTTCCGTGGCTGATGTTAGCAGCCAGGGAGGTTACGCATCAGAGCATTGGGTTTAGCCCAAACGAGCTGGTCTTTGCACACAAAGTCCGGGGGTTATTAGCTGTCTTGCGTAATCAATGGGTTGATTCAGAACCACCAAAAAAAATTTCAGAGTACGTGCTGGGTTTTCGTCGTCGGCTTTCATTAGCTGGGGAGTTAGCTGGGAAATGTTTAAATAAAACTCAGGGGAAAATGAAAAAGTTATTTGACCGTAACACTGAACATAGGAAGTTTAGTGTTGGAGATCAGGTCATTGCGCTTCTGCCTGTAGTAGATTCCCCGTTTCAAGCCAAATATACTGGGCCGTATGAGATAATACATTGCGGAGCCATGGATAATTACACGATTCTGACGCCAGACCGAAGAAAGAAATCCCAAGTCTGTCATGTAAATCTCCTTAAGCCATATTATCAGCGAAACCGACCGGTCTCCGTGCTAGTGGCGCCTGTGGTGCTAGTGGATAGCTCCCCTCGGTCAGGTATTTCACAGGACATGAGTATGTCTGTGGACGAATTAGAATCTCCTGATGACTGCGTATTACTGGGGCGTTTGAAGAATTCTGAAACGTTGAAAAGTTTGTCTTCTAATCTTAAACATTTAGACGTGACGCAAAGTCAGGAATTGATTAGTTTGCTTTCTGAGTTCCTGGAGCTGTTTTCGGATGTTCCAACCCAAACGACACAGGTAGAGCATGATATTGAGGTGGGCGAGGCTGCTCCTGTCCGTCAGCGTTTTTACAGGGTTCCACTGAATAAACGAGAGTTTTTAGAAAAGGAAGTTCAGTATTTGTTGGATAACGGATTAGCCGAGCCTTCATTTTCCAGCTGGTCCTCGCCGTGTTTGTTGGTAAAGAAATCGGATGGTACGTTCCGTTTTTGCACAGATTATAGGAAACTGAATTCTGTTACAAGGCCAGACTCTTTTCCTCTGCCGAGAATGGAGGACTGTGTTGATCAGGTCGGTGCAGCAAAATTTGTGACCAAATTAGATTTACTGAAAGGGTATTGGCAGATTCCGCTGACAGAGCGTGCGCGTGAGGTTTCATCATTTATAACACCTAACGGATTATTTTCTTACCGGGTTATGAGCTTCGGTCTTCGAAACGCACCGGCGACATTTCAAAGAATGATGAATAGAGTTATTGCGGGACTAAAGGGCGTGACGGTTTATCTGGATGATACGATCGTGGTGAGTGATACATGGTCAGAACATCTTAAACGTTTACGTTTACTTTTAGTCCGTCTCTCTCAAGCAAATCTTACGTTAAATCTCGCTAAGTGCGTGTTTGCAGGAGCTACAGTCACGTATCTGGGTAAGGTAGTGGGGCAAGGACAGGTGTGTCCAGTGAGGGAGAAGGTGAGAGCCATAGATGAATATCCTGTTCCAGTCACTAAAAAGGAGTTAATGCGTTTTCTCTGCCTGGTGGGTTTCTACCGCTGTTTCTGTAGGAACTTTTCGACGGTCGTTGCCCCTTTGACGGACCTTTTGAAAGCTAAAGCTTTGTTTGTTTGGTCTGAGTCTTGTCAGAATGCCTTTGAGGCAGTGAAATCGTTGTTAACTGTGACACCTGTCCTTATGGCACCTCAGTTGGAGAAAACTTTTAAGATTCAGGTAGATGCCAGTAAAGAGGGAGCAGGGGCAGTGTTAATTCAAGAGGATGATGCAGGTATTGAGCGGCCGGTTTGTTTTTTCTTGCGAAAGTTCAATAGGCATCAAATGAACTACTCCACAATTGAAAAGGAGGCACTTGCGTTAATTTTAGCACTCCAACATTTCGAAGTGTATGTTGGTGGGAACAGTTCAGCGGTAATAGTTTATAGTGACCATAACCCGCTTACATTTTTACATTCTCTTAAAAATCCAAATCAACGGCTGATGCGTTGGTGCTTGTTTCTTCAGCCCTTTCATTTGGATGTTAGGCATTTGAAGGGCTCAGAAAATATAGTGGCCGATGCACTGTCTAGGGCACCATTGTAAAACCTACTGTAAGCTGTGCCTTGAAGAGTTAACAGGTTTGTTTTCTATTTATTATTCTATTCATGTGGGGGAATGTTGTTGATATTGTGAGTATAGGCCTACTAAAGTGTGTTGGTGCGGTTATGAATGTTTATTGTTGGCGGAAACTTAATTGTTTCCTTTTCTTAAGGGGGGGAGTGTCACGGCTGTATACTTGTCATTTTTGCCGTGTCTGGGTGTGTTTTGCTCCTCTTACAGGTGTGCTGCGGAGCTGAGGCAATCAGGTGGATTGGGTGCACCAGTGCACAGGTGTGCCTGTCATTAAAAGCTTCCTGTTTGGCGTCCTCAGAGAGCGTTCCATTCTGTCACCTGGAACCCTGGCCAGGACCGAGATGTTGATCGGCGTTGCGGCGTATTGCGAGAACTTGAGACAGTCTTTGCTATGTAAAGCCAAGAATAAAGAATATTGTAACTGCCGTAAATGTTTTATCCTCCTTCGTTGCTCCCTACTAAGGGCGTAACAGACCTATAAAGCATGGGATAATTATTCATTTGAACATGCAATCACCATTTTGATTGCACAAAACACACAATTTTTGACAGCAGGAGTTTTCTTGCATAGTGTGACCCCAAACAAGTTTAACAGAGGCCTGTATGAAGAGGTCACACAAGGTCACACATAAATAATCATTTTCAGTCAGTATCTAGGGCATGCTGTAGTCCAGATTAAAATGTTAAAATGTTTAAATTTGAAAATAAATAGCCTATTATGTTTCTAAGTATTTAGTGCTGAGATGAACACCATTGCAAATATAAAAATCTGAATGGCTGTTTAAAACATTCAAATATTGTTCAGAAACAGATTAGCAACTGCTTTGTTTATGGGGTTACCGGGGTAACGGCTGCATTTCTGCTGTTATTTCTGCTGTGTCATTTTCATTCAGTGCGTGTCCTTCACTCGTTCCGAAGGAAGGAAAGATGCATTGAGTCATCTGAAATGGTTTGGATGGTTTTCTACTGTATGAAACATCACATTAGACCAGAGTGAATTTGGAGGACATTACAGCTATTCTGTGTGAACTATAGGGGTTAACAGATTTCGGTGACCTTTAAAACAGCTTTGTTATAGCCATTCTGTGTGAAATTGTCATTATTAGGACCTGAGCATATTTTTGGTATGTTTTTGTCAATATTAAGGCCAAAGGTGTTTAACTGGATACATTTTTTTCAGACTTTCAGGAACTTTTGGAGCCCTTAACATGCTCAAAAACTCGTGAAACTTTGCACACACATTGGAATCATCGGCCATCAGGGTCGGGCACAAGTTGTCATGGGGGGGGGGGGCTCTGTGGTGCACCCTTTTATATGGTTGTATTTGTAGAGCACCCCTTTTCACTTACAGTACCCAAACTTCATACAGTTATGGATCTCAGTGCATACTCTAAGGCCGTGTGTCCACCAGAGCGTTTTTTCAATTGTTTTCAATGGGAGTGCCGCATTTTTTAAATGCCAGGAGCGTAACGAGGCGCTGAGCATCTTTTTCACGCTCAAGCGCTGAGAGCTCGGCGTTTTTTACTGGTCGCCTCGAGTTGAAGAACGTTCAACTTTGAGTAAAACGCTGCGCTCATCACTGTCACTTTTTAGCCAGCCGTCCAATCAGAGTGGAGGAGAGGCGGGACAAATACTACACCGGCCAACCGTCACAACATTCTTGCTGTACAACAACATCAACAAACAGAGAACGGAACAAAATGGATGAGAAATTAATATTGCTGCTCTCCGAAAATACATAGCACAGTAATTTCACATTGTGTCAACATTTTAAGTCTGAAACAAATTACCTGCAAAATCAGTTATAAGTAACAGTGCCGCAGATATTCCGTATCATAGCAACAAAGCGTCTCAACATAAAAAAAATGCTGCACTGCAGAAGCGCTCTCAAGCGCTCACAGACGGGCGTTTTAAGCAGAGCGCCTAGCGTTTTCAGCTGGCTAAAAACGCTCTGGTGGACACATGGCCTAAGTCATACGCCAGCCCAACAGGAAGTTGGCTATTATGAGTTGTTCGAAAAATGCATTCTCTGAAATTTTATATACTTCTCCTAAGGGAATTCATCCGATCGCATGCAAACTCAGTCAGCATGAAGTGAAAACATTGAGGATGCTAAATTGTGAAGGGATATTAGATATCTCAAACGGTGTTGCCATGTTGAGGGATTAAAATAATGACGAAAAGGGTAACAGGAAGAGTCTCATATCTTCTAAACAATATATTACACACCATTTATTTCTATATAAAATAATACAAATATTAGAAATAAACATTTTATTTTACTTTTTCAATTAAAGCAGTATGTGCAAGTTAAAATATTTAATATTTAATTAACATATTTAATATTTAGTGTAACCACTAGATGACAGCATAGGTATTTTTTAGCAAGGTTGAGAAAATTCCTTTTGCTGAAAACATAATGTTGAAACTGATAAAAATTGTTCAGACATAATCCTTTTATCAGGGATTGCATTTGGATATATGTTTAGACATTATCAAAAACAACTTTCTGTCACAGTTTAGATTTAATTTTTGTTTTTTGTTTAAAATGTGTCATGGTCTGTGTGTTCATTTTGCTTGTCTTGCTCAGCACACCTGAAGCTCATCAGTTCTGCCTTTATGTGGTGTGTTTGCTCTTGCCTTTTGTCAGATCATTGGTGCTCATGCCTGCTGTTTTTCCTGTTTTGTTTTGTTCCAGTTCCCTGTGCTGTTTGTTTCTCATTGGACTATCTGTCAGCAGACGACACTCAGCCCATTGCATTCTCCTCGCTTCCAAGGCCTGCCATTCACCATCTTCTACCCACGACTCTGACCATTTTGCTTAAATATTTCTCTGTTTCTAAATAAACTGCAGGATCCTGAGTTATTTTCTGACAAAATGTAAAAAGTTTCTGGCTTAACTGCCTGGTAAAACATTTACAACTGATCCCTGTGTGTTTGTTTGAGTCTATTTTACACTCTTGATAATTTAGAGTTTAACCCTTTCATTTCAATTCTGCCTGTATTACAGGATAAGATCACGATTATTAATCATGTTTATTCTATCAAAAGAGTAATGTAACTATGGCTATTTTGCAAGTTCTTTACCAACCTACACTTCACCCAAAAGGCCTGTAGGTGGCACAAAGACTTAAATTTAACCAACTATGATAACTTCGTTAGATGGTAAATCAATACAAAACATGGTTTTGGTGAGCGCTTTGTAATATGTATTCACATTAGATTTTAAAGCAACACAATTCGTTTGCAATAAGACAAACCAGATTCAAATTGCCCGGCAAATTCGTAAAGCAAAGAAAAATCATTTCTAGCTGATCAACATTATGAAAACTGGTAAAACCTTTAGGAACTTCAAAAGATAAAACAGCGAAATTCCTAATATTACTTCCAATATTTCCAAATTATGTTCATTTTCATAGAGCGGGCCAATATCGTGACGATTATTTAAAATCAATGGAGAGAAGCAGATATCGTTATGGTGATAAAATACGATTAATCGTGCAGCCCTAATTTAATTTAATTTGACTTGACATTTGATATTCAATAGTATCCTTGACATTTATTCAACAGTGCTTTTGATCTGCCTGCATTGACACTATTCTTTAAAAGGAAAAATTATATACCAATTATCAATGTAAAGCTGCTTTGACACAATCTGCATTGTAAAAAGCGCTATATAAATGAAGGTGACTTGACTTGACTTGACTTGATAAGAAATCTCTTAGTGTTGTTCTCTGTTTGAATGGAGAACAAAAAAAAAAGGCATAGAACCAGTTCATTAATAGTGCACTTAAAACATAGTTTTTTTTATATAATTAGTTTAAATTTAGGTTAATAAAAATGTAAAACATAATTTAAGATAAATACATCTGGTATTTGGTACATTATTGCTAGTTTAGAGTTTAACCCTTTCATTGCGGTCTGCAGTTGCCTATATTACAGGATAAGAAATATCTTAGGCCTTTTAATATCAGTTTGAATAACAAAATAAATGCATAACCAGTTCATTTATAGTCCCTTGACAAAATAGTTGTATATGATTAGTTCATTTATTAGGTTAATAAAATATAAAATAACCTTAACATAAATACTTCTAGAAGTACAAAATTTTGAGATGCAAAATGATAAATTTACATTTACTTGAAGCTGACCTATGACATCATGTCACATGCAGTTTTTCTAAATTTAAATGATCTCATGGATGTGGCTGTTGTGGTTCACGGTCATAGTGGCACCAGCCGGCTGCAGCAATTGTGGTGTATTCAAATTACTTTTACAAAGTCTTTTTACATTTACTCGCTTTAAATTCATATTGCCCATCATGCACAGTTGCCCTGAAGCTACCGGGGTGGTGGTGGTGCCGGGGCTTGGGCCCGTCATTGCTGCTTGCAGCTATATTACAAATTGAAATTGTATAATGATGTAACTGATGCTGTTGCACTGTGAGAGTTTTTGTGTGAGTGTTAAGTGTGTTTGAGTCACAGTGGGCTTCAGAGCACAGTAGTACACAGCAGAGTCAGACACACACAGGTTCTTGATTGTCAGAGGAACTGAAGTTTTGCTGAGATTTGCTTGAAATCTCTCCTCAAATTCCTCCTCATTTTCTCCAGTGTTAGAGAATCTATTCAACATGTACTTGGGGATCCCATTAACTTTCTGCTGGTAAGAGAGTCGGGTTTGGGTAAGACGTCTGATATGTACAGTTGATTGTTACATCATCACCTTCAAAAGCAGACTGAATCTTTGTGTGCTGATCAACTTTGTCTTGAGATTTACATCCTGAAATAGAATTGAAACAATATCAATAAACATTTCACACATTGGTCACAAGGAATATACACATAGACAAAAGAATCATTATTTGATAGCGCTACTCACCCCAGATATATAAAAATATGATCACAATGACACTTTTCCAGAGTGCCATAATATACAATTGAAATCCCCAAGGATATATGCAGAGATGTTGTGATCTCCTTCCTCTTTCTGTATCTGTTAAAGCAGCAGTAAATTCAAGTCATTTGGTCTGACTGCTGGGAGGAGCCTGTGCTACAGTAAGTGCCACTGAAGACTGTAGTTTATGTAATATATAGTGCTGTATCACTTCATTTTGCTTTTATGTATAATAATGAATCTTAGGATGTATGTATCCATGTATTTCACTAGCTTATATCACTTTTTATTCACTGAAAAACACAGTATCTTATTACACTTTAGAATGCTTGATTCTGATTGGTCAATCATGGCATTCAGCAGCAGTCTGATATTTCCTGATATTTGCCAACATCCATAGCAACATTATATATCAGTCCTCTTATCTGAGTAACTCAAACCGGATCTACTTTCATGTCTCTCGTATCACAACTCTTGCTCTCTCGTTCCAGACAAACACAACTTGCATCTCAGACCCTGTTTCCTTTCTGGTATTATAAATCATCTTGCAAATGACCTCAGATGACTTCAGCATTAATATTAATATTATATTGTTATATTGTTGTGCTTGTCTTGTTGCTAGCCCAATTGTTCTGTATGTTGTTGTGGACTTTAAGATAACATAGCTAGAGGTCAGATTAAAAACTAAATTCGCAAACTTGAACTGTAAAATCCAATTCATATCTACATGCCCTCACAAAAAAATAAGTATACTTCAAAAGTTCATTTTTATTAAAACAGTATATTTAACAGTTAAAAGAATTCCTCAGCCAGATTAACAGATTATAAAAGTTAGTAAGTTTTCCAGTGCAGTTTAAGAATATTTAATGTAAAATCTGATTTAAAATGTAAACAATTGAAATGAACACCTGCTATTGTCAAAGGTAAATATTGAGTAACTACTGCCCTCTTATGGTTAACGGCAAGTATTGCACAAATGAAACAGCGCCATCTCATTGTGTAACAAGTAAATACATATATATGACTCAGTTTTAAAATGTTGCTTTGTTTCATGTTTTATCATTCTTGCATTAGATTATGTAATTATTTGTATACTAGGTTCTTTCTCACAATTTTTTTCTTTCTGTCTCTCTCTCTCAATCTCTCTCATTGTAGCAGGTTTTTGTACAGTGTTCTTGTGTTTCCTGTGACTGTGGGCCTCAGAGCACAGTAATACAGAGCAGAGTCTGATACTGCAGCAGAGGAGATGATCAGATCCATGTGGATTTGTTCCTTTTTTGTTACTTTAACAGAAAATCTTGAATCTACTTTAGATACTTCAGGATCTGTTGCAGTACTGAAGGTGGAAACAAGAAATTCAGGTTTTGATCTTCCATACTGACGGTACCAGAAGAGATTATCTGCACCTCCAGGAGAGGAATAACTACAGGACAACTGAACATTTTGTCCCTCATCAGCACCAACATCTGTTGTGTCTGGTTTGATGGTATTTCCAAAGACAGCAGCTGAAACAGAAGAGGAATGAGTTGATTTATAGAAAGACTTCTTTGTAATCAGTCAAAGAATGAATCAAAGAAATACACACCTGCTGAGACACAGAGTAGAATAAGTGAATGAAGATTCATTGTTCAAGTGTTCACTCTGAGAAGAGTCAGACTGAATGTTTTCATCCACAGTCTCTTTCAGACACGATTAGATCATGTCAGATCTGTGAACTCTGAGTCCCTCCTCTCTGAGAACATCATGTCTATATTTCACACTTGAGGAACTGAAGAAAGAGCCAATCACACTCACTGTTTTCTCTTGTTTTCTCTGTGCTGTGTTTTGTGTGATTTTGAAATATATTTTATATAGGAAATATATTTATGTCCTGCAAATTAGATTTCTGAAATTTACCTTTCATTTTCCACTGTGTGTGTATAATGGTGTGTTGTGTGTGTGTGTGAATGTGTGTAAATGAGTGTGTGTTTGAGTGGGTGTTTCTGTTTTGTACTCTCAATGTTTTAGAGTGTAACTTCTTTCTTGCAGTTCATTTTTTTCTACTTTGTGGCTGAATTATTGATTTTATTTCACACATTTGTATAAACTTGCTCTGTCTTATAGTCGTGCTAGTTCATATATGTGTGTGTGTGTGTGTGTGTGTGTGTGTGTGTAGGGTGGGGTTGGTTGTGTATATTTTGCACTCTTTACATTTTAGATAAATATGCTTCATTGCTGTGCACTTTTTTCTGCACAGTGTCTGATTTGTAGTTTCTACCAACAAAAGATTCTCTGAGTTTTCGTATTTTTTTGTATTTCCCATTCATTTCCTATGTCGGTCATTTTTGACCGCAAAGAAGGTAATTTTTTTTTTTTTTTTTACGACCCTTTAACATGTCCGAATGATGTCCTTGATTTTTTTGTGTGATTCATATTGCTAATGTGACAAAATCTCATTTTGATGAAGCTATGATTTTTAACATTTCAAAATGTAAAATTTTTCAGTCAAAAATGACCAGAAGAGGGCCAGAGGGCTAAAGTTACATGTAACGTGTAACAAGAACGCTAAAATAAAGTTTTACCAAAGTTAATATATTCAACTTTTAAGAAATTATAAAAACTGAATTACGTCTAAGAAAGAGAGAAAACGGTTTAACAAATTGATGTTTCTGCAGAGAATGCAGATTATATGGCCATAAAAAGTGGTTTGAACATGTGGAATATGATATCTGGTCATGTTATTAATGCTTCTTTTCTGAAATTTATCATTTCTGCCTTATAACAAAGACCTAATTCAGCCTCACACAGGTGTTACCACATATTTTATTATATTTGGGGCTGGATAGATTGTGGTTTTGATTGTGGTTTTCACTAGATCGGTTCAAAGTGAAAAGAGCTTCAGGTTTTTGTACGACGTGTTTCATGTTTTGTATCACTGGGCTCCAACTCTTAGAGCACAATAATAGAGAGCTGAATCTGACAGACGAACATCAGTAATAGTGAGTTCAGTGGATGATCGTGATGCAGTCGACTGAAACCGACGATCAGGAGTGTGATCATAAGAACCACTCCATGATCGAGCTCCTTTGCGTAATAAATACTGAGGTTCTTTGTTTGGATATTGTCTGTACCAGTAAAGTACAACAAATTCACTGTTTGTACTATATGAGCAGCTCATCTTGACAGTTTCTGTTTCTTTAGTGTTTTTTTCTCTCTCTTTATCTGGCTCAATGTTGTCTCCAGTCACCAAACCTGTCAACAATAAAAAGTGATTTTTGATTTGTGAAGGCAAGGTTGACAAAACGATATTGCAAACACAATTTACTTTTTACAAAAAAAAAAAAAAAAAAAAAAAAAAAAGCCATTTGATACTTTAAAATTGTAATTGTTTATGTACAGAATTTTATTAATTAATAACATACCCGTTCCCACAATGAGAATCAGTATGAAGCATGTGTCCATGTTGAATCAGATCAGATCAGTTCTCTGTTGAGGCTCTCAGTGCTTGAGCTGTAAGTCACTGCAGATCAGTCACAAACACACACAGGAACTTCCTCCTCGCTCAACTTCCTGCTGCTGTTTGTGATTGTCATTTAACTGTGTTAGATAACTACGCAATTTTTATTTTATTTATTTTATTTGTATTATTAAAGAAATTTATATAACATGCAACATGAGAGGCATGATAATTACCAGTACCAGTAGTGGCCAAAAGTGATGTCCAGCCTAGGACAATTGATATTCACACCTTTTATTTAAATATTATTAAAAATGTGTTAAAGATTTTGTAAACATAATGCATTGTTGTGCTTGAAGTCTTATTTGTGATAACGCAATGAAACATGCCAAAATGTCAGGACATATTTGGTCAGGTTGTCATACAAAGAAATTATGAACGCATGCAAGAACAAAAGAAAAAAATATATTAAATTATATGTTGTAGTCAATGTTTGTTTGTTCAGATATTTTTGTTTTTCTATGCATTGTTTTGCATAAAATAAATCCTGTAGATGTAGTTTGCACTTTGGCAAATAATCAAACTAATCAAACCTGTTGTAATGGTTGCTGGCTGTAGAGAAGAGCACGATGATGGAGAGCAAAGGAAAACTTAGGAGATCATAGGAGACAAACTTGGATAACAACCACGTTAGGCATTCACACAAACAATACTGCAGAAAGGAACAGAGGAGACACAGGGCCAAAATAACAGGGATAATTAATGAGTTAACTAATATAACAACAGGTGAACGAAATCAGTAATTAAGGGAACAAATTCACACCTTATAATTAAAAGAAAATAACCTTTTGATTTGCTACCTGTGATTTAGCCTCATTGGTTCTATTACTCTCTGACATAATACTTTAATTGTCAGTTACAGTTTCTTTCTATTTGTGTTCATCTTTGTCTCTGTGTTTCTCTCATTGTAACAGGTTTTTGTACAGTGTTCTTGTGTTTCCTGTGACTGTGGGCCTCAGAGCACAGTAATACAGAGCAGAGTCTGATACTGCAGCAGAGGAGATGATCAGATCCATGTGGATTTGTTCCTTTTTTTCAACTTTAACAGTGAATCTTGAATCTACACCAGACACCTCATCTTTTTTTGAACTTCCAAATGTGAGTACAAGAAATTCAGGTTTTGATCTTCCATACTGACGGTACCAGAGGAGATCATCTGAAGCTCCAGGGGAAAGACTGCAGGGTAATGAAACACTTGAACCCTCCTCAGAAACAACATCTGTGTTGTTTGCCTTGATGACATTTCCAAATACAGCAGCTGTAAAAGAGAATATTTGTAAAAGTATACTTGTAACTTTTTACTGAGATGTTTTAAATAAAACACATTGTTATAAAAAAAAACAAATAAACACACACCTGCTGAGACACAGAGCAGAATAAGTGAATGAAGATTCATTGTTCAAGTGTTCACTCTAAGAAGAGTCAGACTGAATCGTTTCATCCACAGTCTCTTTCAGACACGATTAGATCATGTCAGATCTGTGAACTCTGAGTCCCTCCTCTCTGAGAACATTATAACATTATGTTCTGTAAGTTCAATTCTGTTGTTCATTGCTGCAGTTCCTAGTGAATGTCTGAGAACGCTGCCATCCTGTGGCATGATATACCTACACAATCCCCTGGTTTCACAGACAATGCCTAAGCTACTCCTAGACTAAAATGCATGTTTGAGCTGTTTTAACTGAGAGCAACTTGTACTGACATATCTTAAAGGTGCCCTAGAACCCTTTTTCACAAGATGTAATATAAGTCTAAGGTGTCCCCTGAATGTGTCTGTGAAGTTTCAGCTCAAAATACCCCATAGATGTTTTATTATTCAATTTTTTAACTGCCTATTTTGGGGCATCATTAAAAATGCACCGATTCTGTGTGTGTCCCCTTTAAATGCTCGCAGCTCTATAATACATTGCATAAGCAAAGTTCACACAGCCAATGTAACCCTCAAAATGGATCTTTACAAAGTGTTCGTCACGCGTGCATCAGATCATGTACGTAAGTATAGTATTTATTTGGATGTTTACATTTGATTCTGAATGAGTTTGTTAGTAGCCTAGGCTGTGGCTAATGGGGCTAAAGCTAACATATTAATGATCCCGACTGTTGTGTCACAGTCGGTGTTATGTTGAGATTCGCCTGTTCTTCAGAGGTCTTTTGCAAAAATCAAATTTACCTAAGAAGGAGGAAACAATGGCGTTTGAGAATCACTGTATGTCATTTCCATGTACTGAACTCTAATTATTTAACCATGACGAGGTAAATTCAATTTTCAATTCTAGGGCACCTTTAAAATATGTCTCTCAAAATGCACACCAGTAATGTTTTATTCTAGGGCACATTTATAAAAGCTACTTAATCCCTTAATTGAACTAAGACATAATCCCGGCTTAATCTAAACCTTGTCTGTGAAACCGGGCCAATGTGTTACACATAATAATGCTTTGAAACGTAACTTTTGCATGGATTTGATATAATTAACAATATTAGAATACTTAATACACTATTCAATGTCACATTGATTTCACTTTTTATCTATTCACTTTTATCAGTTTTGCACCTCATTAGATATTTATCAAATTATTTACCTGTTCTATACATAATGCATATTAATCACAGTTCTCTTAGTCTTTGTGTATCTTTCTTCTTTCACTAATTAAGATAAGGAAATGTTTTTGTACAGTGTTCTTGTGTTTCAGAGCACAGTAATACAGAGCAGAGTCTGATACTGCAGCAGAGGAGATGATCAGATCCACACGTTTGATCTCTTTTGAAGCTTTTGAAAACAGACGAAGATCAGGTTCAGATGTGGTTGAATATTCAGTAACATGAAGTAAAAATTCTGGTTTTCCTCTGAGATACTGACGATACCAGTGGAGAGTAACACTACTGCCACTAGTGAGACTGTAGTTACAGGAGAGAGTCACATTTTCACCCTCAAAATTATGATACAGTTGTACTGTATCACCAAAAGAAATTCCTGTAAAAAAGAAAAGGACACTAATTAATCAAACAATTAAACACACACACACACACACACACACACACACACACACACACACACACACACACACACAGACAGAGGCTGATACTGATTGGCTAAATATTTCTTACCCATGCAAAGTTGCAATATTATCCAGGTAAAGAGAAACATGATGTCTTCAGACAGACAGTGATGGCAAAAATAGTATCTGAATAACTGTTTGACTCTCTCACACTCTCAACAGTGTGAATCAGCTCCACCCACTGCTTGTAAACTGGGAATCCATTGGTTTTCTGCTGGTACCAGTAAAGATAAGGGTATTGGTCACTGGTGCTGTAAGTGCAGTGAAGTGTGACCACGTCATGTTCAGACGCTGTTTGAACTCTTGTTGGCTGATTAACAGAATCTTGTGTGCTGCACTCTGTCAGGAAATATAAAAGGAAAGAAACAAATCAGTTTTCATATATCAATATCTAAGGATACAATTTTGATACATTTAACAGTTAAGTTACTTACCAAGTACTGCAGCCATTGAAAGTAAATTTCTCCATCAGATCAACATGTTTATGTTCAGCGCGCAGTATTAGTCTGAAGTTTACCAGAGGTTACACACCTACAGCAGGAGCTTCAGTGAGCAGTTTCCATCATCATCAGATTATGACACACAGTGGCCAACTTCTGAAATTACATCGTATTCATTAAATTATAAAGTGTTCTTTTCAGAGACAAAAGCTGAAATAATCTTTATCACTGTCTGACTCTAAAGGTTTGTTTTACTTTCTGTATAATGAAAGTTTTTGAATTGTATCATTCTTTAGTGACTTTTCTTTGTGCAGAGAGATATTTTGTCATGCTGAAATTGTAAAGGTCCCTCCAAAAAACTGCTGCAGTGAGACTAAAGAGAACACAATTCCCTAGAATGTTATTAAGGAGATTCAACCAATCAGTCAGCAGAGACATGAACTCAACAGGAGTGTTGTTGAGAGACACAGAAAAAGTACAGAGAGTCATATATTGAAAGAAAGTGGGATTTCAGCACCCAACAACAAATGATGTTTAACTGATCTCCCTCTACTGGCTCCCCATTATTGCTGCATGATGACATTTAAGAAATTAAGAAAATATTTTAAAAATGTATTTGTGCATAAAAGGAACCACATGGAACGTGAATTATAAATATATTGTTAACAGGCATAATTCAGCCTCACACAGGTGTTAGCACATATTTTATTACATTTGGGTCTGGATAGATTGTGGTTTTGATTGTGGTTTTCACTAGATCGGTTCAAAGTGAAAAGAGCTTCAGGTTTTTGTACGACGTGTTTCATATTTTGTATCACTGGGCTCCAACTCTTAGAGCACAATAATAGAGAGCTGAATCTGACAGACGTACATCAGTAATAGTGAGTTCAGTGGATGTTCGTGATGTAGTCGACTGAAACCGATCATCAGAGGTGTGTTTATAAGCACCCGCTGATCGTGCACCTCTGTATAATAAATACTGAGGTTCTCTGTTTGGATATTGTCTGTACCAGTAAAGCCGAACAACTTCATTATTTGTTCTATATGAGCAGCTCATCTTGACAGTTTCTGTTTCTTTAGTGTTTTTTTCTCTCTCTTTATCTGGTTCAATGTTGTCTCCAGTCACCAAACCTGTGAACAATAAAAAGTGATTTTTGATTTGTGAAAGGTTGACAAAATGATATTGCAAGAATAATATACTATTTTACAAAAAATGCTGTTTAATGCTTTAAAATTGTAATTGTTTATGTACAGAATTTTATTAATTAATTAATAACGCACCTGTCCCCACAATGAGAATCAGTATGAAGCATGTGTCCATGTTGAATCAGATCAGATCAGTTCTCTGTTGAGGCTCTCAGTGCTTGAGCTGTAAGTCACTGCAGATCAGTCACAAACACACACAGGAACTTCCTCCTCGCTCAACTTCCTGCTGCTGTTTATAATTAAGTAATATGACCATATAAGATTTAAAATAGCAATATCTCCATATGAATGTGTCTGAACACTGCCATCCTGTGGCATACATGTACCAGTAGTGATGTAGTCGCCGGAACTTGGTTAAGGTATTTATCTGAAGAAATTATTTGTTAAAGGGCAAATGTAAACTAAACATACAATCCCCCCACATCACCGGACTGAACACAGCTGACTGGAAAACCGGTCTTGTGATGAGAAAGAGAGAAAGAGAGAGAGAAAGAGCAAACAAAACCACATCCAACACACATACTAATTGAACACATTGAATATGTCCTCGGACGTAACAGCAAACTACAGCTACAGTGTTTGGTTTTTCCTGTGAGATGTTTGTTTTCTGTGTCATTTTTTGCATAGTAAAATAAATCCTGTGGCTGTAGTTTGCCCTTTAACAAATAATTTCATCAGATAAATACCTTAACCAAGTTTAGTGTCAATCAAACTAATCGTATAAGTTAATTAATAGAACAACAGGTGAACAAAATCAGTAATTAAGGGAACAAACCGGCACACACTAGAGCAGTGGTTCATTCTTGGAGGTTCCTCAACACTGCATGTTTTCCATGTCTCCTTAATCAAACACACCTGATTCAGATCATCAGCTCATTAGACTCCAAGACCTGAAATGTGTGTGTCAGACAAAGGAGAGATACAAAATATGCAGTGTTGGGGCCTTCATTAAATATATATTTAAATCCTAGTCTCCAGATATCATTTTTTGCCGCTACTGTATATTGCACATGACAATAATTTGAGATGTTTTATTGTTTGTTGTATTAAAGGGCAGTTTATAGGGATTTAATAACTCTAATTGAATAATGTAAATCTTTCACATTGCCACACAAATTCACATCTTATCATTAAAAGAAAAGAAATCTGTATCTACCTTTTGATTTATTACCTGTGATTTAGCCTATTCATTGATTCTGTTACTTTCTGACAAAATGCTGTGATTGTCAGTTCCTGTTTCTTTCTATCTGTGTTCGTCCGTGTCTCTGTGTAACAGGTTTTTGTAAAGATCTGATGTGTTTCCTGTGACTGTGGGCCTCAGAGCACAGTAATACAGAGCAGAGTCAGACACACGCAGATCCTTGATCTTCAGAGGAACTGAATTTGATGAAAGTTCAGAGTGAAATCTCTCCTGGAACTCAGTGCCATTTTCTCCTCCATATTTGCTTCTCCTCAGGATGTATTTAGGAAAGTCATTTGCTCTCTGGATGTACCAGAATAAATCTTCTCCTGCTGAATCTGTTTTATATTTACACTGTAATGTCACTGATCTTCCTTCAGCTTCAGTCACATGTTTGTCTGGCTGATCAACTGTGTCCTCTGATCTGCACTCTGTGAAGGTTTAAGAATATTTCATGTACAGTACGATACAAAATATGACCAACTTGCATGAATATGAAGCTGTATTAAATGAAAATTCATACCAAGAATGAAGAGTGTGAAGAGAAATATATTCCTCAACTTGTGTGACATGACTGCTGAATAAACCTTGAAGTTCAGATAAATCAGCAGTGGGAGAATTTTACTTTTAGTATTATAATAATGATGATCCAAGGAGGAGCTTGTGGATACCCAATAAAGCTTCAGTATTGTCAAAGGGAATGTTGAGTAACTACTGCCCTCTTATGGTTAACTGCAAGTATTGCATAACTGAAACAGTGCCATCTCATAGAGTTCAATGTAAATTAATAAAGATATTTGTTTTCTGAATTATGGGATGTTCTAAACGGACTGGTGAACTAAAGGATCATTCATACTGCCACACAAATTCTTTGTGTTTTTGCATTAGATTTATTACATATTTTAGCTTCCTTTTCATCACTATCTCTGTGTTTCTCTCATTGTAACAGGTTTTTGTACAGTTTTCTTGTGTTTCCTGTGACTGTGGGCCTCAGAGCACAGTAATACAGAGCAGAGTCTGATACTGCAGCAGAGAAGATGATCAGATACACGTGATTTTGTTCCTTTTTTTCAACTTTAACAGTGAATCTTGGATCTACATCAGATACTTGAGGCTTTTTTTCAGTTCTTAAGGTAGAAACAAGAAATTCAGGTTTTGATCTTCCATACTGACGGTACCAGAAGAGACAATCTTGAGCTCCAGAGGCAGAAAAACTACAGGATAATGTAACACTTGAACCCTCCTCAGCAAAAAACATCTGTTTTGTTTGGTTTGATGACATTTCCAAATACAGCAGCTGAAACAGAAAAGAGACATTTGTACATTTTTAGTGCTTTTTATTTTATTTATTTATTTCATTTTATTAATACAACAAAAAATAATCAATCAAATAAATATACATACCTGCTGAGACACAGAGCAGAATAACTGAATGAAGATTCATTGTTCAAGTGTTCACTCTGAGAAGAGTCAGACTGAATCGTTTCATCCACAGTCTCTTTCAGACACGATTAGATCATGTCAGATCTGGAGTTCCTCCTCTTCTGATACTTCAAGACAAAAGAGAAGCTTTATTTTGAATGAAGGTTTTTTTGGGTCTGGCTCATTACTGCTAATATTATTTCAAGCAAATGTATCTGTTGATCAGTGTTAAAATACAGGTGATTTCTAAGTGGTAATAAATAATTATTGGGTACAAAGTGGATTTTGTAATAATAAGTTAAAATAAACTGTGTCAGACAGTTTGTCACAGTAAGCTTTAAAACAAAATTATGAAACATTTATTTATTTATGTTTCCAGCAAAAATTATCTCACAATCTATTGCACTATTGTTTATAGCAATGCAATTTTACTTGTGATCAAAATGTATTGATTTCAAGTTCATATGTTCATAAAATTTTGTTTATAAAGTTTATAATGTTCATGTCTGTTAATGACTGTTACTCTGAAAGTTTGAGCTAAATTCTCATATACAATATGCTAGTGCAGGTATATAACAATTAGTTCAAACTTTGACCTGTGGAGGGCAGTAATACACTTAGCAGCGTCTACACTCCCAGAATACTAATAGAGAAGAAGAAGAGAGCTCTTTCAAGATGAGCATTTGTGGTTAAAACCAGGGCTTGACATTAACTTTTTTGTTACTGTGACCACTGTGACTAGTGGTTTTCCAAAACTAGCTACTCAGCATTTTCACTGGCCACAATTTTGCTGTTGGGAAATTACATTTTATATGATTAAAATTGACTTTGACATGCTAAAATTACTTGATTTTGAGATACCATGTTATAAGGCAAGATACTCCACACGATGGGCATTTTGACATCTGTGTGTGCATGTATTTGACGCAAGGAGATCTGATCGCGCGCGCGACAGAGAGAGCGCTTTTGTGTGTGTCATTCAACGCGATCCCGCCTTCACTAACTGCAAGTTAATCGATAAGGAATTGAGATCAGATTGTAATTTTGTGCTACGACAAGTTTGGCTACCTTTGATTAGGCTGTAGGCTGAAATTTTATTTTATTAAAACATATTTTATTCAACCCACCAAAGTGGCTAGTGGGAGTGGCTGAAATCTACCCACAGTTGGCGGGTGTTAATGTCAAGCCCTGGTTAAAACGTATATAATTTTTTTTTTTTTTTTTTTTTTTACAAAATAAACGCTGATTTCTCTAGATAAGACTCTTATTCCTCGTCTGGGATTGTGTAGAACGCTTTGAAGCTGCACTGAAACTGTAATTTTGACCTTCAACCGTCTGGAGGCCATTGAAGTCCACTATAAGGAGAATAATCCTGGAATGTTTTCATCAAAAACCTTAATTTCTTTTTGACTGATGAAAGAAGGACATGAACATCTTGGATGACATGGGGGTGAGTAAATTATCAGGAAAATTTTTATTTGAAAGTGAACTAATCCATGAATTGTCTTGCTGTCAATGGAGGCCTCACTGAACCATCGGATTTCATCAAAAATATCTTAATTTGTGGTACGAAGATGATCAAAGGTCTTACGGGTGTGGAATGACATGAGGGTGAGTAATTAATGACAGAATTTTCATTTTTGGGTGAACTAACCCTTTAATCTATAGACTACTTTTGTATGGATTTAATATATTTAACAATATTAGGAGCTTCATTCATTTTGAATGTCATAATGATTTTAATGTATAATCTTTCTATCTGCAGTTTATATTTGTAGACGTATATCCATTAGCTTTTATCAGTTTATTTATTTTCATTCAGTTATTGCTCTACTTATTACTTACATCTGAGGTTTACAGATTCTCTTGTAGTCTTTGTCTCTGTGTCTATTGCTTGTTCTCATTGGATTAAATACAGAAGGGTTTTTGTACAGAGTTACAGTGTTTCCTGTGACTGTGGGCCTCAGAGCACAGTAATACAGAGCAGAGTCTGATACTGCAGCAGAGGAGATGATCAGATCCATGTGGATTTGTTCCTTTTTTCCAACTTTAACAGAGAATCTTGAATCTACTTCAGATACTTCAGGATCTGTTGCAGTACTGAAGGTGGAAACAAGAAATTCAGGTTTTGATCTTCCATACTGATGGTACCAGAAGAGATACTCTGTAAGTCCAGTAGAGGAATAACTACATGACAACTTAACATTTTGTCCCTCATCAGCACCAGCATCTGTTGTGTCTGGTTTGATGGTATTTCCAAAGACAGCAGCTGAAACAGAAGAGGAATGGGTTGATTTATAGAAAGATTTCTTTGTAATCAGTCAATGAATGAATCAAAGAAATACACACCTGCTGAGACACAGAGCAGAATAAGTGAATGAAGATTCATTGTTCAAGTGTTCACTCTGAGAAGAGTCAGACTGAATCGTTTCATCCACAGTCTCTTTCAGACTCGATTAGATCATGTCAGATCTGTGAACTCTGAGTCCCTCCTCTCTGAGAACATCATGTCTATATTTCACACTTGAGGAACTGAAGAAAGAGCCAATCACACTCACTGTTTTCTCTTGTTTTCTCTGTGCTGTGTTTTGTGTGTGATTTTGAAATATATTTTATGTAGGAAATATATTTATGTCCTGCAAATTAGATTTCTGAAATTTACCTTTCTGTTTCCACTGCATTTACAAGCAATGTTATGTTTGAAAAAGTTTAAGAAATATTAATTTTCACTTTGTTTATTTAATTTACCAATCCCAACATAATATTAGATAGTATTTTGTTCTGTATTAAATCAAATTATATCAAGCAGCATTAGATAAAAAATCAGAATTTAAAAAAATCCTCCCTTTCATGAATTTGAATTGAATTGGTCACATCCCACTGGAAACTGAATTAGAATTTGAATCAGAATATCAGGAAGTGGAATGACAATCCATACAATTAATGTTAATGTTACACTTTATTTTTAGGTGTCCTTGTTACTGTGTAATTATACATTTAAGTACAGAGTAATATTAATTAACTAAATGTACTTAATATAGAGTAAGATTAGTGTTTGGTTTAGGCTAGTTGTGTGTAAATTAAATTATTCCTAAATTATAGTTATTACTAGAGTAACATGTGTAACAAGGACACTAAAATAAAGTGTTACCAAAGTTAATATATTAATTTTAAAGGAATTATAAAAACTGCATTACATCTAAAAAAGAGAGAAAGCGGTTTAACAAATTGATGTTTCTGCCAGAGAAACATTTAAGAAACATTATATTTGTCATGTTTTGAGTTCATGTTTAGATTTTTTTTTTAAGCCAATGGTACAACTACTGGTAATCAGATACTGATAAACAACTGATAAACACAAGGCACAATTATTTTTACTTTTTGCATTCTGTCTTTAGCAAATTTTTATGAAGCAAGACATGCATTTAGTATTTGATTTCAAACTGGAGTAAAAAACACTGCCTGAATATATCCCAAAGAAGTGAAAACACTTTCTGATGCACATTTTAAAGACCATGTGATTTTATTTAGAGGCAGGAATTATATTAATTTTACAGTATTCTATACAATGTTAAAGGCCATGTAGATTAGCATAGCATTATAAATATACATTATCCTTATGAAAATAACCAAGATGTCTTGAACACAGACAAACCATATACTGTCAAAATGGTGTCTTAATTCTCCATGTTAAATCATTCAAAATGTCTCTGTCTGCACTTTAAATGCACATTTCATACAGGTTACATATGTAGCCTATTTCTTTTCATTTCGAATTGTTTAATTTAAAAGTACGCCTAGACATTTCAAGCTTTCTATAGATATATTGATCATGTCTATGAGGCAAGTAGCCTATACGCTGAGTTTCGGTTCATTTATGAGACACACTCCAGTTCACGAGCAAGTGATCGCGCCGGCGCCTCCGTTATATTGTCTGCTATATTTGCTTCTTATTTATTAAATACAGGCAATTGGTTGATGAAACATTGATTAAAATTAAGATACTATTTATACAAAAGAAAATCACTTTAACGAAAGGCTTTCTACAAAACAAAACTTAATGAAGTGGTCAAAATCATGTCTGACCCACTCCATGTCTCCCGATATATTGCGCATCTTATGATGTAGCTGTCCTGTCTTACTCGTGCTGTTCACTTTTCATAATCAACATTGATGAAATTAAAAAATAACTTTATAATATTTAAATATAAATGTGAAACTAAAAACGTTTTTGCTCACAAGCTCTGCTGAGTAAAGAAACTCCTCTGTCTTATCAGACAACATGATTTTGCACGGCAGTAACAGCTGCGCGCTGCATCTTCTTCTGTTTTATGTCACATGGCAGCGTTAAGGTGCAATACTGCCACCTATTGTTCTTTGGGATGTCAACCAGGTACTGGCGCTGGATTATTTATGTTATATTATCATGTGTATTATTCATTTCAAATATTACGGTTATCGCGATATATCGTCACACTCTTAATTAACACGATAACGATTTATCATGTTTTGAATATCACGGTTAGCATCAATACCAGTATATTGCGACACTCCTAATTTAAGCTGTGTGTTTCAGTCTGTTCTCAGTCAGTTCTCCGTTGCGTTATATTGGTTGTTCCGTTCTTGTTTTATAGTGAAGAGTGTTTTTGTTTCTAGTTATTGTTAATACATTGTTTTTTCTGCTGCACTTAGATCCAGCATTTCATATGCAGCCATGTGTAACAATATTACTTTAAACTGCAAATTTTATGGCCATAAGAAAAGTGGACTGAACATGTGGAATATGATATCTGGTCATGTTGTTAATGCTTCTTTTCTGAAATTTATAATTTCTGCCTTATAACAAAGACCTAATTCAGCCTCACACAGGTGTTAGCACATATTTTATTACATTTGGGGCTGGATAGATTGTGGTTTTGATTGTGGTTTTCACTAGATCGGTTCAAAGTGAAAAGAGCTTCAGGTTTTTGTACGACGTGTTTCATGTTTTGTATCACTGGGCTCCAACTCTTAGAGCACAATAATAGAGAGCTGAATCTGACAGACGAACATCAGTAATAGTGAGTTCAGTGGATGTTCGTGATGTAGTCGACTGAAACCGATCATCAGAGGTGTGTGCATAATAAGCATCCGCTGATCGTGCTTCTTTGCGTAATAAATACTGAGGTTCTTTGTTTGGATATTGTCTGTACCAGTAAAGCAGAACATATTCACTATTTGTACTATATGAGCAGCTCATCTTGACAGTTTCTGTTTCTTTAGTGTTTTTTCTCTCTCTTTATCTGGCTCAATGTTGTCTCCAGTCACCAAACCTGTGAACAATAAATAGTGATTTTTGATTCGAGAAGGCAAGGTTGACAAAATACTATTGCAAACAATTTTCTTTTTACAAAAAACAAACAAACAAACAAAATGCAGTTTGATGTTTTAAAGTTGTAATTGTTTATGTACAGAATTTTATTAATTAATAAATAACGCACCTGTTCCCACAATGAGAATCAGTATGAAGCATGTGTCCATGTTGAATCAGATCAGATCAGTTCTCTGTTGAGGCTCTCAGTGCTTGAGCTGTAAGTCACTGCAGATCAGTCACAAACACACACAGGAACTTCCTGTCATCATCCGATCCCCCACATCACCGGATTGAATACAGCTGACTGGAACACCGGTCTCGTGATGAGAAAGAGAGAGAGAGCAAACAAAACCACATCCAACACACATACATAATTATGAACACATTGAATATGTCCTCGGACGTAACAGCAAACTACAGCTACAGTGTTTGGTTTTTCCTGTGAGATGTTTGTTTTCTATGTCATTTTTTGCATAGTAAAATAAATCCTGTGGCTGCAGTTTGCCCTTTAACAAATAATTTTGTCAGATAAATACCTTAACCAAGTTTAGTGTTCAATCAAACTAATCTTATAAGTTAATTAATAGAACAACAGGTGAACACTAGAGAACTAGATCAGATCACATAAAACACAACGAACAAAACATAATCCTGACACTTGTAGGATCATTAAATATATATTTAAATCCTAGTCTCCAGATATCATTTTTTGCCGCTACTGTATATTGCACATGACAATAATTTGAGATGTTTTATTGTTTGTTGTATTAAAGGGCAGTTTATAGAGATTTAATAACTTTAATTGAATAATGTAAATCTTTCACATTGCCACACAAATTCACACCTTAAAATTAAAAGAAAAGAAATCTGTATCTACCTTTTGATTTATTACCTGTGATTTAGCCTATTCATTGATTCTGTTACTTTCTGACGAAATGCTGTGATTGTCAGTTCCTGTTTCTTTCTATCTGTGTTCGTCCGTGTCTCTGTGTAACAGGTTTTTGTAAAGATCTGATGTGTTTCTGTGACTGTGGGCCTCAGAGCACAGTAATACACAGCAGAGTCAGACACACGCAGATCCTTGATCTTCAGAGGAACTGAATTTGATGAAAGTTCAGAGTGAAATCTCTCCTGGAACTCAGTGCCATTTTCTCCAGTTCCAAACTTGTCTCTTCTCAGGATGTATTTAGGAAAGTCATTTGCTCTCTGGATGTACCAGAAGAGGTTTGGCCCTGTTGAAGATGTCGTATATGAACAATGTAATGTCACTGATCTTCCTTCAGCTTCAGTCACATGTTTGTCTGGCTGATCAACTTTCTCTTCTGATCTGCACTCTGTGAAGGTTTAAGAATATTTGATGTAGATTTGATTTTTGACTCATAAAATCCTTATCAACAAACAATCTATACAGATATTCAAAAATGATTTAAATTCTTAAAAATGAGAAGAAATGCATACCAAGACTGAAGAGTGCAAATAGAAATATATTCCTGATCCACCTCATGATCTGTTTTAAATTCACACTGAAGTCAAAATAAATCTGTCAGTTTTGCTTTCATAAATATCATAAAGACTCTGAGGAGGAGTTTGTGAAAACCTAAAAGAAACTTCTCTGTTAAGTGTAATACTGAGAGATATCGCCCTCTTTTGGTTTCTGACAAGTGTTACACAATTGAAATAAAGTCACATGATGTGAAACATGTTAGCCATAAAGCAGCTTGAAGAACACTTATAATTAGGGTGAATTCAGGTTGGGACACTTTTTGCCATTGAAATGGCTTGGAAAAAGTGTCCCAATCAATTCACCCTACAATCATTCTACAATCATTCTGTTTCTTGAAATTGTACCTTTTTGAAAAGCTTTGTTTGCCCTTTTATTCACTTCTTCCCCCAAACTCACATAGATGTTTGCAGTTTTATCTCACTTTTTTTTAATCACATAATTTTAATTTCACAAGAGCTTCAAAAGTAAAAGTGTCCTTTAGTTTTTGTAAGACTTGTTTCATGTTTTGTATCACTGGGCTGATTTTGAAAAGGCTGGCATTTGAAAAGTCCAAAAATGATGGCTGCGTCCGAAAACTGTAAAATGCTGCCTTCTGAGGACACATTTCAAGGTTGGAAGGCATCAAGGCACGTCCAAATCCAATGTTAGCTTCACATCCTGTTTCCTGAGATACCTTCATCTGATCGATTTTTGAAGGAAGCATAGATATATCCTTAGCTGCCTTTGATATCCCACAATCCTGTGCTTTCCATTCTGTGACAGTTGAGCTAGAAAAATAAAGATGACATCTGAAAGTTGCATTTGCTGCTCGGTTTGTGTATAAATGTACGATTTTGACCAACATATTTCAATTTTGATATCATTTCTATCGAGAAATTACTACTGTAATAATTAAATATTTGTTTAGTTCTCACCAAAGCTCGTGCTATATTGCTGTAGATCATTAAACTGTTACGCTGCTCTAGAAGTCTGTCCAAAATAAGTTTCGTGAGGTGCCTTCATGTACAAATGCTGCCGTACAAGTCATTCTCTTATAAGACAGTGAGGCAGCAAGACAGACACCTAGGTTTTCGGACGCAGCCGATGACAGACGACAGATCCTGTTTGGTCGAGGAAACTCAGAGCAGCTGGAGATGATGTCTGATGTCTCACTTATATTCCACCTCCTAATTTAGATCAAGTGTTTCTCATCTCTCCTGCCTCCTACGAGACAACCAAAAGAAAACAAAAACAAAACAAAACACGGCCACACACCATAACATATATGAAAGGAAAAAACACAAAAACTGTGTTTTCAGTCTCTTTTCTTATAATATTAAAATGTAGTAGAAATATGAATTCTGTTGTTCATTGCTGCAGTTCCCAGTGAATGTCTGAGAACACTGACACCTTGTGGCACATTGTATCGATCTGTTACCTGTATATGTGATAATGTATTGAAACATAATCTATAGACTACTTTTGTATGGATTTAATGTAATCAGTTTCATTCAGTTATTGGTCTACTTATTACTTACATCTGCAGTTTACAGATTCTCTTGTAGTCTTTGTCTCTGTGTCTATTGCTTGTTCTCATTGGATTAAATACAGAAGGGTTTTTGTACAGAGTTACAGTGTTTCCTGTGACTGTGGGCCTCAGAGCACAGTAATACAGAGCAGAGTCTGATACTGCAGCAGAGGAGATGATCAGATCCATGTGGATTTGTTCCTTTTTTGTGACTTTAACAGAGAATCATGAATCTACTTTAGATACTTCAGGATCTGTTGCAGTACTGAAGGTGGAAACAAGAAATTCAGGTTTTGATCTTCCATACTGACGGTACCAGAAGAGATTATCTGAACCTCCAGGAGAAGAATAACTACAGGACAACTTAACATTTTGTCCCTCATCAGCACCAACATCTGTTGTGTCTGGTTTGATGGTATTTCCAAAGACAGCAGCTGAAACAGAAGAGGAATGAGTTCATTTATAGAAAGACTTCTTTGTAATCAGTCAATGAATGAATCAAAGAAATACACACCTGCTGAGACACAGAGCAGAATAAGTGAATGAAGATTCATTGTTCAAGTGTTCACTCTGAGAAGAGTCAGACTGAATGGTTTCATCCACAGTCTCTTTCAGACACGATTAGATCATGTCAGATCTGTGAACTCTGAGTCCCTCCTCTCTGAGAACATCATGTCTATATTTCACACTTGAGGAACTGAAGAAAGAGCCAATCACACTCTCACAAATTAGATTTTTGAAATTTACCTTTCATTTTCCACTGTGTGTGTATAATGGTGTGTTGTGTGTGTCTGTGAATGTGTGTAAATGAGTGTGTGTTTGAGTGGGTGTTTCTGTTTTGTACTCAATGTTTTAGAGTGTAACTTCTTTCTTGCAGTTCATTTTTTTCTGCTCTGTGGCTGAATTATTGATTTCATTTCACACATTTGTATAAACTTGCTCTGTCTTATAGTCGTGCTAGTTCATATATTTGTGTGTGTGTGTGTGTGTGTGTGTGTGTGTGTGTGTAGGGTGGGGTTGGTTGTGTCTATTTTGCACTCTTTACATTTGAGTTTTCGTATGTCGGTCATTTTTGACCGCAAAGAAGGTAAATGTTTTTTTTTTTTTACGACCCTTTAACATGTCCAAATGATGTCTTTGATTTTTTTGTGTGTTCATATTGCTAATGTGACAAAATCTCATTCTGATGAAGCTATGATTTTTACCATTTCAAAATATAAAATTTTTCGGTCAAAAATGACCAAAGAGGGACAGAGGGCTAGAGTAACATGTAATGTGTAACAAGGACGCTAAAATAAGTGTTACCAAAGTTAATTTATTAACTTGTAAGGAATTATAAAAACTGCATTACGTCTAAGAAAGACAGAAAGTGGTTTAACAAATTGATGTTTTTGCAGAGAATGCAGATTATATGGCCATAAAAAAGTGGTTTGAACATGTGGAATATGATATCTGGTCATGTTGTTAATGTTTCTTTTCTGAAATCTCTAATTTCTGCCTTATAACAAAGACCTAATTCAGCCTCACACAGGTGTTACCACATATTTTATTACATTTGGGGCTGGATAGATTGTGGTTTTGATTGTGATTTTCACAAGATCGGTTCAAAGTGAAAAGAGCTTCAGGTTTTTGTACGACGTGTTTCATATTTTGTATCACTGGGCTCCAACTCTTAGAGCACAATAATAGAGAGCTGAATCTGACAGACGTACATCAGTAATAGTGAGTTCAGTGGATGTTCGTGATGTAGTCGACTGAAACCGATCATCAGAGGTGTGTTGATAAGCACCCGCTGTTCGTGCTCCTCTGTATAATAAATACTGAGGTTCTTTGTTTGGATATTGTCTGTACCAGTAAAGCTGAACAACTTCACTATTTGTACTATATGAGCAGCTCATCTTGACAGTTTCTGTTTCTTTAGTGTTTTTTTCTCTCTCTTTATCTGGCTCAATGTTGTCTCCAGTCACCAAACCTGTGAACAATAAAAAGTGATTTTTGATTTGTGAAGGCAAGGTTGACAAAATGATATTGCAAGAATAATATACTATTTTACAAAAAATGCTGTTTAATGCTTTAAAATTGTAATTGTTTATGTACAGAATTTTATTAATTAATTAATAACGCACCTGTCCCCACAATGAGAATCAGTATGAAGCATGTGTCCATGTTGAATCAGATCAGATCAGTTCTCTGTTGAGGCTCTCAGTGCTTGAGCTGTAAGTCACTGCAGATCAGTCACAAACACACACAGGAACTTCCTCCTCGCTGAACTTCCTGCTGCTGTTTATGATCAAGTAATATGACCATATAAGATTTAAAATAGCAATATCTCCATATGAATGTGTTTGAACACTGCCATCCTCTGGCATACATGTACAGTAGTGATGTAGTCGCCCGAACTTGGTTAAGGTATTTATCTGAAGAAATTATTTGTTAAAGGGCAAATGTAAACTAAACATACAATCCCCCACATCACCGGATTGAACACAGCTGACTGGAAAACCGGTCTTGTGATGAGAAAGAGAGAAAGAGAGAGAAAGAGAGAAAAAGAGAGAGAAAGAGCAAACAAAACCACATCCAACACACATACTAATTGAACACATTGAATATGTCCTCGGACGTAACAGCAAACTACAGCTACAGTGTTTGGTTTTTCCTGTGAGGTGTTTGTTTTTCTATGTCATTTTTTGCATAGTAAAATAAATCCTGTGGCTGTAGTTTGCCCTTTAACAAATAATTTCATCAGATAAATACCTTAACCAAGTTTAGTGTCAATCAAACTAATCTTATAAGTTAATTAATAGAACAACAGGTGAACAAAATCAGTAATTAAGGGAACAAACCGGCACACACTAGAGCAGTGGTTCATTCTTGGAGGTTCCTCAACACTGCATGTTTTCCATGTCTCCTTAATCAAACACACCTGATTCAGATCATCAGCTCATTAGACTCCAAGACCTGAAATGTGTGTGTCAGACAAAGGAGAGATACAAAATATGCAGTGTTGGGGCCTTCATTAAATATATAAATCCTAGTCTTGTCACAGACACGTCAGGTTCCACCTCACTGCCTTACCCACGCACTCAATCACCAGCTTACTGATCACCGCCACCTGAAGCTCGTCAGCACTGCAATCACCACCACCATATAACCACCACACTCACACACATTCACTGTCCGGTCTCGTTTGCACTACAGACTTATGTATGCTTACCTTAAAGGGTTACTTCAGGATTTAGCATTAAGCTTTGTATTAGTACAATACCACTAGTATTTTCGAATTACCGTGCTTTCCCCCTTCATATCAGCCCGAGATGAGAGATTTACGCATTTTTATTCTGTAAAAAAGCCTCCGATGACGCAAAAAACGTCATTTTGCGTCATCGGAGGCTTTTTTGGCCAGAGGCTTAAAACTACAGCCAGTAATAGCAGGTAGTTCCGCATTTTTTCACCACGCCCATACATATGCGCGTTTGAGGTTACTCACGGACATAGATCAAAGATTTTATCAAAAGTGGGTGTCAATTATATTTTGAAGCTTACAGTAATTAACATTATTTTGTTATAGTCTGCACAACATCAGTGGTTCATCTCGCAAATTTATCGGTCTCTGCAGTCATCTCAACCAATACAGCAACAGGCTTTTGTGGTAACCTTAGCAAATATGTAATACTCGGATTTGTGTCTTGAGGAATCCGTGCTTACCGAGTATTATGCGTGGGTTCTTGGCTATTTTCTGTATCTGTTGTGGCCACCGGATAGAGGAGTCAGACCAAGACTTCTGTGCTCAGAACTCAGTGTTTATTTCGACATTTCTTTAACTGTGACTCTGAATCGTCCCACCCGATTACCAATGTGCGTTCTTCCCGAACCATCTCTCCCGCGCTCTCTTCTCGTTCTTCCCCTTATCCTCGCGATATCTCGCGTACAATCTAACTTTATTTAATTACGCTCGCGATATCTCGCGTACAATCTAACTTTATTTAAACCTTCCCATTTCAATTCTTACATATTACTCCCCTTCCTATAAGAAATGTCCTCATTTCTAATGTATGTCGACACAAACCCCCATAAGAGAACATGCTGTTAACAGTGCATATAACCAACTTACTTTTTTTTTTTTTTTTTTTTTTTTTTATACACTCTGCTGTATAACCATGAGAACAATGAACCCATTATACTGTTAAACAACTTACAAAATACCCATTATGCTATGCATACAGTATAATAGCAGAAACAAGTCACATGCATTCAAAGTACGCCACTTAGTACAATTGAAAGTCTTTTAAGTAGGCCGGCATTCGACGTAACCTTGGACGTACGTGTGGTGTGGATGACGGTGTAACAGGGGACCCTGGTGCCCCAGTGGGTATTCCCACTACCATTGAAGTTGGAATCTGGGGGGCTGTACCAAGGAGGGTGTAGGTAAAATGTCTCTAGCGTTGTCCATTGAAACATCCGGTAAAGGGCCGTTCTGCGCCAAAGGTTGACGTACTGGCGGCAAACCTGGCTTGGAGGGTCCAGTGGAAGGTTCAGGGGTCATTGGGGTAACATGGGGTGGGAGGAGACCTGATAGCGTGTTCAGGGTGTTTGGTTTTGCGATTGACTGAGGTGAGGGAGGTGTGTGTGTTTGTGAGTGATCGGTGATGTATGGCTTCATGCGGTTATAATGAATGACTTTGGTTTTTGCATGTGGTTTGGAGGTATCACGAACAGCAAAATCCACGGGGGTAAGACTACCAGGGGGTGTTATTGAATGTAAAACCTCATAAGGACCTACCCAGCGAGGACGCAGTTTATTATGCTTGTTGGCAGGGTCATCAATGAGTACCAAGTCACCCGCCTTGTAAGGGGTGTACTTAACATGACGATCATAGTAATGTCGTTGTTGTCCTTGCGCTTTGTCCCGGAAGGCGGTTGCTGACCGATAAGCAGCGGACAATCTCTGTCGTAGTGAGTTAGCAAATGCTACGGGCGTGCCCGTGGTGGCTGAAGTGACAGAGGTGCCATCTTGAAACAGCGCGTCCAAGGGAACGCGGGCCTCGCGGCCATGCGCTAAAAAGAATGGCGTGAACCCGGTACTGGAATGATTGGTGGTGTTGTAAGCTAATGCGACATGTGGGAGGTGTTCGTCCCATTCCCTACCAGACTCAAAGAGGTATTTGGCGAGCTCATCTTTTAAGGTGCGGTTGAAGCGCTCCACAGCACCGTCACATTGAGCGTGGTAGGGAGATGTGCGGAGCTTTTTAATGTCCATTAACTTACAGAGATTTTTAATGAGGTCAGATTCGAATTGTCTGCCTTGGTCGGAGTGCAAGGCATCTGGAACCCCATGTTGCGGTATATAATGATCAAAAATGCAACCTGCCACTGAGATAGCTGTCTGGTCTTTCAAAGGATACAGATTTACAAATTTAGTGTACAAGTCCATCATCACTAAGACATAACGGTTGCCTTTAGTCGATGGAGGTAGCTCAGTTATGTCTGCAGCAACGATTTCGAATGGTCGATCGGGAGATATGGACATAAGCGGAGCCTGTGGTCGGGGACAGGTGAACGCCGTGACTGACAGGCCACGCATCGGGAACAATGTTTAGAAATGTCTGCTGACATGTAAGGCCAATAAAAGAATCGTCTAGCCCTATTCAGAGTTTTTGCATGGCCGTAGTGACCAACTGAAGGATTGCCGTGAACATGGATCAGTATGTCTGGAACCAAAGACGTCGGAATGATAATTTGGAGGACGTCATCAGCAGGCGGGGTGCGCGACAGTCTACACAAGACATTTTCCGTGTAGAGTTAAACGACTGAATTGTGACCACAATTTCCTAACGTATGGTGACGCATTCCTGAGCTTCCACAAAGGGGGCTTGTGTCCCGCTTCTACCCATGAGAGGACGGTGGCTAAGTCAGAGTCGGACCGTTGTTGTTCTGCGACTTTCCAGTCACTTTGAATTTGGATAAGGTTCGCTGTGACATAATTTGGAACAGGCGTGATCACAAGAGGATTAACATCTGTCTGTGGTGTCTGCGCAGATGTCAACACTGGGTTTGACTGTGGATCGAACAATGGGGTCTGTGTTGCGACCGAAGACGTGGCGGACTCCTGTTCATTGCCAATATCATGTTGAAAACCCTCAACCTGTGGCCGGCGAGACATAGCATCTGCGTTTAAGTGTTTGGCACCATCGCGGTGGTGCACGCACCAATCATAAAGGTCTAATTCGACCGCCCAACGTGCACGTCTACCCGTTGGATCGTGGTCCAAAGGGAGCTTTTTGAGTCCAACCAAAGGCTTGTGGTCAGTGATGATAGTAAATGGGTGGCACGCAAGGTAGTGGCGGAAATGACGCACCGACCACACAATGGCGAATAATTCTCGATCGAAAGTGGACCATTTCCTTTCCGATGCTGACAGCACGTGGCTGGCATACGCAATAACATGCTCCTTGCCATCCACTTGTTGGGAGAGGACAGAGCCGACTGAATACAGGGACGCGTCTGTGTAAAGTAGAAAAGGTATTGAAAGGTTTGGAAAAGCCATAATAGGCGGCGATGTCAATGCTTCCTTTAAGACGCGAAATGATTCGTCTGCCTGAACTGACCAAGTGAACGTAACACCCTTGTGTGTTAACCGGTGTAAAGGTTCTGCTGTATGAGCAAAGTTTCTGATAAACCTTCGGTAATACGAACATAAGCCTAAGAAAGCCCTGACCTGCGTGGCAGACGTTGGAATTGGCCACGTCTTAACCTTCTCGATGTTTGATGGGTCAGGCTCAACTCCAGCGCTGGAGACACAATGGCCCAAAAACGTTACAGAGGAGCGTGCCAGATGGCATTTAGACGGCTTGAGTTTAAGTCCGGCCGAACGAAAGCGTCCGAAGACTTCGCGCAAGTGTTTCAGATGTTGTGCGAAGTCTGCGCTGTAAACGATTATGTCGTCTAGATAGATCAAGCAAATGCTCCAATGAAGACCACGGAGCACCAACTCCATCAAGCGCTGAAAGCTAGGTGGTGCATTTGATATACCCATGGGCATCATACGAAATTGATAAAGCCCTGCGCCTGTCGAAAACGCTGTTTTTTCTTTGTCTGCAGGGCTAAGGGGTATTTGCCAATAACCCGCAGTCAAATCAATTGTGCTGAACATTTGTGCCCCAGACAGCCTATCTAGAGTGTCGTCGACCCGAGGAAGAGGGTGTGAGTCTTTGATCGTGACCGCATTGAGTCTTCTATAGTCCACACAGAACCGGTGTGTACCGTCTTTCTTTCGAACGAGAACAACCGGAGCTGACCATGGGCTATGCGACTCCTCAATGATATCACGCTCCAAAAGTCTAGACACCTCTTGTCGTAGAATGTTCTGCGTCGCTGGTGAAGTGCGATATGGCCGCAGTTTGATTGGTGCAGCATCTCCTGTGTTAATGGTGTGTGTGACTAAATCGGTCTTTCCATAGTCATGTGGATGTGAACTAAAAATGTCAGAAAATTCAGTCAGCAAATCCTTCAGCAACGACTGCTGGTCAGCGTTTAAGCAGGTGTCCGCTAAAAGCATGTCTTGAACAGTGTGTGTGTCATCAGCGGAGGTGGTTACAGATGAAACTAACACGTATTCGTCCTGTGTTTTTCCCGTTATGGAGAAAAATTGGCCTACGGGGCATCCCGCCCCCAAAGAGACCGGCTGACTTGTCGGATTAACGACCCTAACAATGCCTCTACCATTTTGAATTGTAGTTAGAGTGCGTGCGATGCCTAAGGACACAGCCTGGGGAGACTGAGGCTCCAAAATACCTACAAATGAGTCTGTGAAGGGATTTGCGACAGCACCATCTTTAATAGAAACTGAGACTGTCATTTCTGACATTGGCGGCACTGTTACCTGTGCGATAGTGATCGCTGCACTCTGTACTGGAATGAATGACTGTGGTGGTGAAAGACATACTGCAGTGTCATACAATCGCAGCTGTTTGTGTGGTATATCGACCGTAACTGCATGTTTGACCATGAAATCCCATCCGATAAGCACCGGATGGGTTGCTGTTCGTGTTATGTGAAAAATGTGAGAAAATGTGGCATCCCCAATATGCACAAGGGCTGTTACAGAACCCAGTATGTCTAATGGTTGCCCAGTGACTGAGGAGGCCAACACGAATGACTTGCTAATAGGTTGAGATGCCAAGGCTGGGATCGATCTACGACAGTCGTCGGTAATAAGGGATAAACCTGAACCGGTATCGACAAGAGCGTAGATTTCGGTGCCAGCCAGCGTAACTTGAATGAATGGTGTAGGTGGGGTGGATGTATAGTGCATATTATCAGAGTGGACCATTGAGTGTGTTGGAGCTGACATTTGGTCCCCAATGACAGCTTCTACTCGTTTCCCTGATGTGGCGAAGGAGGGGCTGTATCTCCTTTAACTGAAGAGAAATGTACATGGCGGGTAGGGGATGTATGAGAACGTTGTGGCTGTTTGTAATTGGGGGGTGGTGATGGTGAGCTGTGGGTGCGATAACTAAACTGTCTGTAATGTGAAGTTGGTGAGGGCGAGCGAGTGGTGTGTGGTCTGTCATCATAGACGGAATGGGGCTGGCGCTCTCTCGAGGGGCAGCGGTCTGGTTTAGGGTGTGTATAATTGTGTCTATGGGGGCTATGTTGATCAAAATGTGTATGATATGGTGCGTGCGACTCACAACACAGGGGAGGGGGAGAATAGCTGCGACGGCTTTGATGACGGGGATCTTCATAAGATGTATTGCGGTCATCAATAGAGCGGCGGCGTGGCGAGGGGCTGTAGTCATCATAAGATTGTTGTCGTCGTCCTCTCTGCAGGTGCTGTGATGGGCAGCGGCAGTCCTGACGACGATAGTGATGGTCGTCCCACTCAGGCTGGCGAGTCCGTGGTGTTATGTTGTAGTCAACAGCTGCACAGGCGTGTGTGGTGTCTGTCACCTTGTGCTGAAGGTCGTCAGAGCCGGCCCTCCCTATAAGCGAACTAAGCAGCTTCTTAGGGCCCCGCCGCCACCAGGGGGCCCCCAAGAGCAAATTAAATGACAGCTTGATTTTGACATTGCGCATTCTATCAGTTGCAGTTCTGACGCATCCGTCTCAATACTGTAAAACTTGACGTTCATTTGCAACATATGTTACACTCACTCACAGGACACTGCACTTATTCGCAATCACAAAAGTTCATTATTTTCATGTGCTTTAAAGTTTAAAGCATTGCCGGGTTAAACATTTCATTCGCGTTTTGTTCTTAACCAGAAGCACGCGCGCACACTAAAAGCCTGTCAAACAGCCTCCGATTAGTGGACTTTATCTTTTGCATCTGCACTAATACTGTCATATACACAGAGTTGGTTATGTCTAAAGTGAAAGTAATCAGTTGAGAGAAAATCGGATGCGTTCCGGTCTTAAAGAAACAGAAGCCTAAAGCCCCGGGTATACTTCACTTTCCGCGCTCGGACGCGTCTCGCGCGCAGTCGCGTCCGCGCGTCCTTCAAATGCCTTGTCCAAATACCCACACTTGCGGTCTTGGCCACTTGAGAGCTCGCGCACGCGAGTAAGTGCGCAAGACTGTCCCATATCTAAAAATGCCCAAGTGTAGTGCCTTTAGTGCACACTAAACCCACACTACCTTGAATACACGCTTCTGAGCTGTATTCGAGGCCAAGTGTATCCCATCATGCATTATGTTTGGAACATCACATGCCCCGAAATCGTGAGATGTCAAGGAAAACATACGACTGCAAGTTAAATTAATTAATACATATAATTTGGTAGTAAAATATAAAGTGTTGCGCATTTTATTGATGCAAAGATGTGTGGGATGTGTATTTTGTACATCATTTGCAACTGCTTTTTATTCACTAAGCAGGATCCGAGCAGAAAAATAATGGATCCACCACTGCAACATAGTTCAGAATATACACCAAGAGAACAAGAAACAAAAACGATGGAGAAGGCATGCTTCCGAGCCCTTGTCCTTAAAGGGATAGTTCACCCAAAAATGAAAATTCTGTCATCATTAATTTTACTCACTCTCATATTGTTCCAAACCTGTATTAATTTCTCTTCTGCTGAACACAAAATAAAATAAGATATTTTGAAGAATGTGGGCATAACCAAACAGTTGGTGGCTTTTTCAAAATATCTTCTTTTATTTTGTGTTCAACAGAAGAAAGAAACTCATACAGGTTTGGAACAATATGAGAGTGAGTAAATGATGACAGAATTTTCATTTTTGGTGAACTATCCCTTTAATGTTAATAATATATTTATTATTGTTATCTTCAGTTCTTAAGGTCCATCTAAACTGTTCATTTTATGTAATTATTTAAGTATTTATTTAAACTTGTCCATTCTATACATTTACATTTATTTTTTATATAAAAAGAACTGTTTATCAAAGTTATTTGAACCGAGGGGCCCCAAATGAAATTCTGCTTAGGGCCCCATCAAAGCTAGGGCCGGCCCTGAAGGTCGTTGATCTGTTGTGAGAGCAAGTCCAGACGTTCGTCAGTCCGACGCTGGTGGGACTGGCGTAAAGTATGCAGATCCATCCGGAGATCAGCGATGGCCGATGCCAAATCAGCGATGGGCGTTGCTGAGCAGACGAGGGTTGCTGATGCACAGTCACTGGCATGATAGTTGTTGAATTGGCTACGCTGATGGCCAACTGTGCACGTTCACATTGACTGGCTATTTTTAAAGCACTGTCCAAAGTTACTGCTCCGTGTTCATGTATTTTCAATTGAAGTGCAGGATCCTAAGCCAGTAACGAATCTACGAAAAATCTCACAATTTCGAGCCGTGACGTCATACTGAGGAAAAGCTTCAGTCACTAAGCTGGTGAGCTCAGCTGCATAAACTTCGAGAGGCTCCTGAGGTTTGCGGGGACGAGCATTCAAATACGTTTGGAACGTGGCCAAAAATGTTGCACGCCCAAAAACAGCACTTAAACTGGCCTTAGTCAGATCATAGTCCGCTTTAACAGCAGGGGAGAGAGACTGCCAATATGCAAATGCAGGTCCTGTAAGCTTAGCAGGAAGAAGTTTAGCTTTATCTGGTGGTGTGGCAGAGACGTTAAGTGCAACTTCAAACCTCTGTATCCATAAGCCAAACGGTTCAGCGTTATCGCCCGAAAAGGGGGCAGGAAGATCAATTTTGAAGGGCACATGTGAAGTTGTACCAGCCATCGCGTTCTGTGGTTGCGGCAGCTCCACGATATCATTTCCATCATCAGACATTTTGTGTGCGAGCAACGGAGAGAGGGGGGAGGAAAAAAAAAAAAAAATCGCACGTAATCCGAACTTGCAAAAAATATAGCTCGTAAAATATTATGGACAATATAAACGTGCCTGCAGGTTGATGTGGCTATTTTACATTGTTCACAGTCAAGCAGAAAATGTCCGTACAGAAAACATAAAGATAAATAGCCAACCAGCGCTGCCACCAGTGTAATACTCGGATTTGTGTCTTGAGGAATCCGTGCTTACCGAGTATTATGCGTGGGTTCTTGGCTATTTTCTGTATCTGTTGTGGCCACCGGATAGAGGAGTCAGACCAAGACTTCTGTGCTCAGAACTCAGTGTTTATTTCGACATTTCTTTAACTGTGACTCTGAATCGTCCCACCCGATTACAATGTGCGTTCTTCCCGAACCATCTCTCCCGCGCTCTCTTCTCGTTCTTCCCTTATCCTCGCGATATCTCGCGTACAATCTAACTTTATTTAATTACGCTCGCGATATCTCGCGTACAATCTAACTTTATTTAAACCTTCCCATTTCAATTCTTACAAATAGATAAATAGACTAACTCAGTTTTACAGAACAGTGGCTTTACTTTGATAACAGTCAACTTATATGCAACTTATATGTAATTGTCTATCTAACGTTACTTTGCTAAGTTTGCAGTTTCACTGCTACCTACAACACTACATATAGGCTACTGTGTTATCAGAAATAGAGTCTAGTATCAGCGAGTCTTACCTCTAGGTGAATACGCTTAGGCCGTGTGTCCACCAGAGCGTTTTTTTCCATCTGAAAACGCTAGGTGCTCTGCTTAAAACGCCCGTCTGTGAGCGCTTGAGAGCGCTTCTGCAGCGCAGCGTTTTTTTCCGTTAAGACGCTTTGTTGCTATGATACGGAATATCCACGGCACTGTTTACTTGTAAATGATTTTACAGGAATTTGTTTCAGCCTTAGGCCGTGTGTCAATTTAGCACCATTTCTCTGTAAATGTATGAACTAACTCACGATTTATAGAATTAATATGTAACAAAGCAAGCCTAGTTGTTTGAATTTTCCTAGTAATGCCGCCTGTAACCGATAGGCGTGGTTTGGGCGTGGCCTCGCAAGGGCAGCAAAACAAGTGCATTCTGGGAATTGTCTTTCATCCACATTAGTCAAAAATACATTTTCTGCCTTTTCTCAGTCTAGAAAGCTCCAAATTCAAAAATAATTTCACATTTCTACTACATAAATGACCAATTTTAAATACACATTCATCTTTCCAGGGGTGAAGTACCCCTTTAAGGACTCCAAACGCCATACTTACCTGCTCCAATCGTCTGCTCCATCTCCTTCGTCTTCTGTTCTCCTCGTGTGCCTACCTGCCTGTGTGTGTGAGTGTCTCCGCCATCATTCTCCAACGCCTCTCTCCATTCTCATCTGGAAAACACCATAAGGACAGTATCATACTCTCTTCATCTTTCAAGAACTGCAACATCATCTATCCATTACCATTTGGTCTGCTGTTTATACAATAAACCTACCTGTGCTGCTTTTACGTCTGCCTCCGTGTCTCTGTTGTAACAAGTCTCCAGATATCATTTTTTGCCGCTACTGTATATTGCACATGACAATAATTTGAGATGTTTTATTGTTTGTTGTATTACAGGGCAGTTTATAGGGATTTAATAACTCTAATTGAATAATGTAAATCTTTCACATTGCCACACAAATTCACATCTTAAAATTAAAAGAAAAGAAATCTGTATCTACCTTTTGATTTATTACCTGTGATTTAGCCTATTCATTGATTCTGTTACTTTCTGACAAAATGCTGTGATTGTCAGTTCCTGTTTCTTTCTATCTGTGTTCGTCCGTGTCTCTGTGTAACAGGTTTTTGTATCTGATGTGTTTCCTGTGACTGTGGGCCTCAGAGCACAGTAATACACAGCAGAGTCAGACACACGCAGATCCTTGATCTTCAGAGGAACTGAATTTGATGAAAGTTCAGAGTGAAATCTCTCCTGGAACTCAGTGCCATTTTCTCCTCCATATTTGCTTCTCCTCAGGATGTATTTAGGAAAGTCATTTGCTCTCTGGATGTACCAGAATAAATATTCTCCTGTTGAATCTGTTTTATATTTACACTGTAATGTCACTGATCTTCCTTCAGCTTCAGTCACATGTTTGTCTGGCTGATCAACTGTGTCCTCTGATCTGCACTCTGTGAAGGTTTAAGAATATTTCATGTACAGTACGATACAAAATATGACCAACTTGCATGAATATGAAGCTGTATTAAATGAAAATTCATACCAAGAATGAAGAGTGTGAAGAGAAATATATTCCTCAACTTGTGTGACATGACTGCTGAATAAACCTTGAAGTTCAGATAAATCAGCAGTGGGAGAATTTTACTTTTAGTATTATAATAATGATGATCCAAGGAGGAGCTTGTGGATACCCAATAAAGCTTCAGTATTGTCAAAGGAAATAATGAGTAACTACTGCCCTCTTATGGTTAACTGCAAGTATTGCATAACTGAAACAGTGCCATCTCAAAGAGTTCAATGTAAATTAATAAAGATATTTGTTTTCTGAATTATGGGATGTTCTAAACGGACTGGTGAACTAAAGGATCATTCATACTGCCACACAAATTCTTTGTGTTTTTGCATTAAATTCATTACTTCAGCTTCCTTTTCATCTCTGTCTCTGTGTTTCTCTCATTGTAACAGGTTTTTGTACAGTGTTCTTGTGTTTCCTGTGACTGTGGGCCTCAGAGTCAGTAATACAGTAATACAGAGCAGAGTCTGATACTGCAGCAGAGGAGATGATCAGATACACGTGATTTTGTTCCTTTTTTTCAACTTCAGCAGAGAATCTTGGATCTACATCAGACGAAGCTTTTTTTGTACTTCCAAAGATGAGTACAAGAAATTCAGGTTTTGATCTTCCATACTGACGGTACCAGAAGAGATAATCTTGAGCTCCAGAGGCAGAAAAACTACAGGATAATGTAACACTTGAACCCTCCTCAGCAAAAACATCTGTTTTGTTTGGTTTGATGACATTTCCAAATACAGCAGCTGAAACAGAAAAGAGACATTTGTACATTTTTAGTGTTTTTTATTTTATTTATTTATTTCATTTTATTAATACAACAAAAAATAATCAATCAAATAAATATACATACCGGTTGAGACACAGAGCAGAATAAGTAAATGGAGATTCATTGTTCAAGTGTTCACTCTGAGAAGAGTCAGACTGAATCGTTTCATCCACAGTCTCTTTCAGACACGATTAGATCATGTCAGATCTGTGAACTCTGAGTCCCTCCTCTCTGAGAACATCATGTCTATATTTCACACTTGAGGAACTGAAGAAAGAGCCAATCACACTCACTGTTTTCTCTTGTTTTCTCTCTGCTGTGTTTTGTGTGTGATTTTGAAATATGTTTTATATAGGAAATATATTCATGTCCTGTAAATTAGATTTCTGAAATTTACCTTTCAGTTTCATCTGCATTTACAAGAAATGTTTGAAAAGTTTAAGAAATATTAATTTTCACTTTAGTTATTTAATTTACCATTCCCAACATGATTTTAGATATATAGAAATTTGGTCTGTATTAAGTCAAATTATATCAAAAAGACTTCCTTTCATGAATTTGAATCAAATTGGTCACATCCCACTGGAAACTGAATTGGAATTTGAATTAGAATATCAGGAAGTGGAATGACAATCCATACAATTAATGTTAATGTTACACTTATTTTTAGGTGTCCTTGTTACTGTGTAATTATACATTTAAGTACAGAGTAATAATAATTAACTAAATGAACTTAATAAGTAAGATTAGGGTTTGGTTTAGGCTAGTTGTGTGTAAATGTAATTATTCCTAATTATAGTTATTACTAGAGTAACATGTAATGTGTAATGAGGACACTAAAATAAAGTGTTGCCAAAGTTAATATATTAACTTTTAAGAAATTATAAAAACTGCATTATGTAAGAAAGAGAGAAAGCGGTTTAACAAATTAATGTTTCTGCAGAGAATGCAGATTATATGGCCACAAGAAAAGTGGTTTGAACATGTGGAATATGATATCTGGTCATGTTGTTAATGTTTCTTTTCTGAAATTTATAATTTCTGCCTTATATCAAAGACCTAATTCAGCCTCACACAGGTGTTAGCACATATTTTATTACATTTGGGGCTGGTTAGATTGTGGTTTTGATTGTGGTTTTCACTAGATCGGTTCAAAGTGAAAAGAGCTTCAGGTTTTTGTACGACGTGTTTCATATTTTGTATCACTGGGCTCCAACTCTTAGAGCACAATAATAGAGAGCTGAATCTGACAGACGTACATCAGTAATAGTGAGTTCAGTGGATGTTCGTGATGTAGTCGACTGAAACCGACGATCAGAGGTGTGTGCATAATAAGCATCCGCTGATCGTGCTTCTTTGCGTAATAAATACTGAGGTTCTTTGTTTGGATATTGTCTGTACCAGTAAAGATAAATATATTCACTATTTGTACTATATGAGCAGCTCAGCTTGACAGTTTCTGTTTCTTTAGTGTTTTTTTCTCTCTCTTTATCTGGCTCAATGTTGTCTCCAGTCACCAAACCTGTGAAGAATAAAAAGTGATTTTTGATTCATGAAGGCAAGTTTGACAAAATGATATTGCAAGAATAATTTAATTTTTGCAAAAAAAAAAAAAAAAAAAAAAGCTGTTTAATGCTTTAAAATTGTAATTGTTTACTTATACAGATTTTCATCAGTTATTCAGTAAATAACGTACCTGTCCCCACAATGAGAATCAGTATGAAGCATGTGTCCATGTTGAATCAGATCAGATCAGTTCTCTGTTGAGGCTCTCAGTGCTTGAGCTGTAAGTCACTGCAGATCAGTCACAAACACACACAGGAACTTCCTCCTCGCTCAACTTCCTGCTACTGTTCACTTTCATCCATATATTTGTTACGACCGCTAGGGGTCAGCCGTTTGTTTTGATAAAACGAACAGTATTATCAAAAGTCAATGGAAGCGAAGAACGATAGCGATAGCACAAAGTCAACAAGGCACGAGGCAAGGCTCAAGGCTGAGTGTTCGGGGCGGTCCTTAAATACAGGTCAGGTGCTTATTAGCTGGACCAATCAGTGCTTCCCGAACAGTAAATGGAAACCACGCCCACCTGGAACACAAACACGACTATACACAGAGAAAGAGAGTATACGCAGACAATGATAGATAAAAACAGACAAAATACCTTAGGGTCTTAACACCCCCCTCCATAAAATAAAACATGTAATGTTTTACTGGTTGACGTGGGATAGTGTATCAGCAATGACATTTTCAATATCTTTTTTATGACAGATTATTAGGTTTTAACTTTGACAGATCAGAGACCACCGCATTAAACGATGATTGACATTTGTTGGAGGAATGTAAGAGGGTTATGATCAGTGAAGATAGTAACAGGTTGTACACTCGAACCATTATACACTTCAAAGTGCTGTAAGGCAAGAATTAATGCTAGGGCCTCTTTCTCTATGGTGCTGTAGTTTTTTGAAAAGAAGCTGATGGGATGATTCAAACCATCTTTACCAGTCTGCAATAAAACAGCTCCAACACCAGTACCACTAGCATCAACTTCTAACAGAAACGGTCTTTCAAAATGGGGTGCAACGAGGACAAGAGTACTACAGAGCAAAGTTTTCAAAGTGTCAAAAGCAAATTGGCAGTCTGAAGTCCACCTGAAAGAGACTGCTTTACGTAGTAAGCCTGTGAGAGGGCTAGCAACATCGGAAATTTTTTTACAAAAACATTGATAGTAACCGGTCATTCCCAAAAATCGACGGAGCTCTCTTCTCGTCTTAGGGACTGGAAAGTCAAGGATAGTTCAGAGGGCGAACATGACCACTACCGACTTCTTTACCCAAGTATGTGACTGTAGCACAACCGAATTCACACTTTGCTAGATTCAAGGTAAGATTACCATCTCTGAGACATTTGAAGATTTCATCTAAAGTTTTCAGATGGTCTTCCCAAGTGTTATCATAACACACAACATCATCTAAATATGCCTCACAATTTGACACGTTGGATAACACAATGGACATTAATCGTTGAAATGTAGCTACAGTGTTTCGAAGGCCAAAAGGCATAACCTGGTATTGTAGGAACATTTCAGGGGTGGCAAAGGCAGAGATTTTGGATGCCCGCTCTGTGAGCGGCACTTGCCAATGACCTTTTAGTAGATCAAGTTTTGTCACAAATTTAGTGTTACCCACACGGCCTACACAGTCTTCCATGCGTGGAAGTGGAAATGAATCATCCTTAGTTAACACATTAACTTTTCTGTAATCTGTACAGAACCTCGAAGTACCGTCTGGCTTAGGGACGAGAAGACATGGTGAGCACCATGGACTGGAACTAGAGACTGCTAAGTTATGTTCAAGTAAATACTGAGTTTCCTTCCTCATCAGGTCTCTCTTAAGTGGATTAACACGGAAAGCGTTTTGTTTAATGGGTGCGTGTGAACCAACATCAATATCGTGTTTTATCACGTGTGTAGTGGTAGGATAGTCACTGAACAAAGTTGGATATCTCTTAACCAAATTTTGTATGTCAGCCTGGGCCAACGTAGACAGATGTGACAATTTTTCTGAAAAGTTTGACAGAGTCTCTGAGTTGGGTAAACGAGCGGTCGAGAATGTATAGCTGTATAGCTTTTTGATCATATCGAGTTTTCATTTGGTCTTGTGCTGAATCAAGCGAGCGTTTTGCCAGCTTCCAGAGTTTATGCAGTCGTTCATGAAAAGAGCTAAGGTAATCTAGGACGTTCATAGCAGGAAACGAACGGTCGGATGAAAGAATTTGCTCTTGTAAAATCTTCAATGGACCACGCACGGTGTGTCCGAAAATCAATTCTGAAGGACTGAACCCGAGGGAAGCTTGAGTCATGGTACGTATCGCGAACAACAAGAGTGCAATCTCTTCATCCCATTCTTTCTGTTCTTCAACACAAAACGTTCGTAACATGGACTTGAGAGTTTGATGAAAACGTTCGATGGCACCTTGTGACTGAGGATGGTATGCGCTAGATGCTTGATGTTTGATGTTTAGTTTTTTTTATTACTTTGGCAAACACTTTGGACGTGAAATTAGTACCTTGATCAGATTGAATGTATTTCGGCACTCCGAAAGTGGTACAGAATTTAATGATCACTTTGACAATAGCATGAGCCTTAAGGGAACGAAGTGGTATCACTTCGGGATACCTGGTCGACGCGCACATCAACGTTAACAAATATGAATTTCCCGATTTAGTTTTGGGTAATGGCCCAACACAATCAATCAAGATTCGCTCGAATGGTTCACCAAGCACAGGTATCGGCTTCAATGGGGCTGGAGGAATAACTTGATTGGGCTTACCAGATAATTGACATGCATGACAAGATTTACAGAATTTAGAAACGTCAGATTTCATCGAAGGCCAAAAGAAATGTTTCAACAGATTATCGTAAGTTTTTCAGACGCCTACATGACCAGAAAGTTCATGGTCATGTGCCACAGTCAATACCTGTTCTCGAAAGGGTTTTGGAACAACAACTTGAAAAACAGTGCCACAGTCATCCTCGACATGACTTGGAGACCACTTACACATAAGGACGCCGTCTTCGAAGAAGTAGGCCACAGGATGCTCTGGCAAAATGGTCGGCTCGACAGCAGCTGTAACACAGTGACACAGACTTTGATCGGCACTTTGTGCCTCAATTAATGAGGTTTTACCAAATGGTAAATCAACATTAGGAAGTGCACACATTTTCAACTGAACTGAATCAACTTTTTCTTCTGTCTCAGCAGAATTGTCAACACACAAAAAGGTTTTTGACAGATCAACAGAGTCTTTGAATTTATGACCTTGAGCTCGTGTCACTACACAGGTGCCAAACACTTCAGGAAACTCCCCTTGTAATGCATCTTCATTGTGTGCATCAGGAACATCTATTACTTTATCACCGGCCAGATCATTTCCTAAAATGCGCGATACACCTTTAACAGGTAATTCAGATCGAACTGCCAGCTTAACTGTCCCTGAAATAATTCCAGAGCGCAAATAGACATTGTGCAAAGGACCCTTAACTACAGAGAGGTCAATACCTTGCACTAACACACTAGAACCACAACTTCCGAAAACGGCAACACCCTCTCTAAAATGAAAGATTGCGCGACGCCAGTATCACGGAGCATGCGAATGCTTTTCATTTCAGGGTCGGCTTCTTTAAGCGACACGACACCATCAAAAATAAATGGCTCAAAAGCAGATTCAGCGGTTGTATCCAACAATACTAGCTCAGGGCAAACAACAGGTCGTTCAACTAACGCAACACTTTTAGAAGTGGTCGCTTTCTTATCGGCTTTACGCTTCAAAGCAGGGCAAACGGCAATGAGATGTCCAACCTCATGGCAGTAAAAACACTCACGGTTTTCGCTACTTTCTGCACTTGAAACGTTCTTGGGTACCACTGTGATATCCTTAAAACTACGAACTCGATCGGGGAAGTTACGTTTTGCGGGTGAAAACACTACTCTGTGTGTGAGTACAAACTCATCCGAAAAAACTGCGGTTTCAGAGAGAGAGGACACTTTCTGCTCATTTAAGTAAACCACAATTTTCTCCTTTAGACAATTCTTAAACTCTTCTAACAAAATCAGCTCTTTGAGCTGCTCAAACGTGACTACTTTGTTTGCGGCACACCATTTATCAAATAAATTTGCTTTGTCTCTTGCAAACTCAACAAATGTTTGACTAGAGGTTTTCACATGATTACGAAATTGCAACAACCGAAGCGCAACACCCGCCAACTCGCGCTCCTCTGGCAAAACTCCCTGCTCCACCAAATGTTTGTAAATCGCATCCTTAAGCTCACGTTTCACTGCACCACGAGGGACTGTAATTTGATATAAATCCGCGATTGAAAACAGATCGTCTTTGCGACAGATATCCAATTGATCAGCTGTAGGCTGAACCACAAACCTTTCTAAATCAAATTTTAAAGACATTCCGAATTCCCTCCCCTTTAAAGTGAAAACCACTAGCCAAAATAAAATATACAAAGCAAATTTCATGAGTTATATACGCAACGACGATAATCCAATTGGTTTTTGAAAAAGAAAACTTTAAGACGAGCCCCCAATTTCTGTTACAACCGCTAGGGGTCAGCCGTAACAGAAAGGAAGCGAGTCTCAATACCAGAGAGATCAAAATCTATACAAAGTTTATTTACAATGAAAATTTCTCTTCAACGTCAGGGGCAGACACGGCCAAACTAATAAACAAAACTATCTTCTTTTAGAAACTAAATTACCTCACCAAAAATAAAGAAAACAAAATACAACTTAACTTACCGATCTCCCTTAACCATAAACAAAGTGAAATTAAGATACAAATAAATTGGCGTCAAACCCCCTACTTCCCTTAAAGTGAAAGTAATATTTACAAGAGTTTTTTTACAGCAGTATATACAGGGTTTTGGGCAAACAAATCGGATTCAGAATTCAATTAGCGTAGTCAAACAGGCAGAGGTCAAATAAACCGGGTAATCAAAAATATTAACAATAAACAAACACTCACAACCTCCTTATACACTCACAATCTCTCTGGCACGACACTCTCAAACAAACGATGACGAAACGAACAGTATTATCAAAAGTCAATGGAAGCGAAGAACGATGGCGACAGCACAAAGTCAACAAGGCACAAGGCGAAGGCTGAGTCTTAAATACAGGTCAGGTGCTTATTAGCTGGACCAATCAGTGCTTCCCGAACAGTAAATGGAAACCACGCCCACCTGGAACACAAACACGACTATACACAGAGAAAGAGAGTATACACAGACAATGAAAGATAAAAACAGACACAATACCTAAAGGTCTTAACAGCTGTATTGTATATTGTACATCATTTAATTGTGTTTTATAAATCTTTTCCCACAATTTTATAATAATTCTTCAAAAATACTAACCTTCTAGTGTTTAATCTGTTTTATATATTACTGATCTTTCTTCAGTCACATGTTTGTCTGATCAACTGTGTCCAATGATCTGCACTCTCTGAAGGTTTAAAAATATTTAATATAAAATCTGAAATAAAATGTAAACAATTGATATGAACAGCTGCTGTATTGTCAAAGGTAATGTTGAGTAACTACTGCCCTCTTATGGTTAACTGCAAGTATTGCACAACTGAAACAGTCTCGTGTAACAAATGTAAAAAAAAAAAATATGACGACTCACTTTTAGAATGTTTCTTTGTTTTATGTTTTATCATTTTTGCATTAGATTATGTAATTATTTGTATATTAGGTTCTTTCTCACATTTTTTTTCTCTCTGTCTCTGTTTCTCTCATTGTCACAGGTTTTTGTACAGATCTGATGTGTTTCCTGTGACTGTGGGCCTCAGAGCACAGTAATACAGAGCAGAGTCTGATACTGCAGCAGAGGAGATGATCAGATGCACGTGATTTTGTTCCTTTTTTTCAACTTCAGCAGAGAATCTTGGATCTACATCAGACGGAGCTTTTTTTGCACTTCCAAGGATGAGTACAAGAAATTCAGGTTTTGATCTTCCATGCTGACGGTACCAGAAGAGATAATCTTGAGCTCCAGAGGCAGAAAAACTACAGGATAATGTAACACTTGAACCCTCCTCAGCAAAAACATCTGTTTTGTTTGGTTGGATGACATTTCCAAATACAGCAGCTGAAAAAAGAGGTACATTTGTACATTTTTAGTGCTTTTTATTTTTTTTAATTTAATTTCATTTTATTAATACAACAAAAAAAAATAATCAATCAAATAAATATACACACCTGCTGAGACACAGAGCAGAATAAGTGAATGAAGATTCATTGTTCAAGTGTTCACTCTGAGAAGACTGAATCGTTTCATCCACAGTCTCTTTCAGACTCGATTAGATCATGTCAGATCTGTGAACTCTGAGTCCCTCCTCTCTGAGAACATCATGTCTATATTTCACACTTGAGGAACTGAAGAAAGAGCCAATCACACTCACTGTTTTCTCTTGTTTTCTCTCTGCTGTGTTTTGTGTGTGATTTTGAAATATGTTTTAGGAAATATATTAATGTCCTGCAAATTAGATTTCTGAAATTTACCTTTCAGTTTCATCTGCATTTACAAGCATGTTATGTTTGAAAATTTTAAGAAATATTAATTGTCACTTTAGTTAACTAAATTGTGCTTATTTTCTGTATTAAATCAAATTATATCAAGGAGCATTGGGCAAAATTCATAATTTAAAAAACTGGCTCCCTTTCATGAATTTGAATTGAATTGGTCACATCCCACTGGAAACTTGGAAATTTGGAAATTTGAATTTGAATTAGAATATCAGGAAGTGGAATGACAATCCATACAATTAATGTTAATGTTACACTTTATTTTTAGGTGTCCGTGTTACTGTGTAATTATACATTTAAGTACAGAGTAATAATAATTAACTAAATGTATTTAATATAGAGTAAGATTAGGGTTTGGTTTAGGCTAGTTGTGTGTAAATGAAATTATTCCTAATTTATAGTTATTACTAGAGTAACATGTAATGTGTAACAAGGACACTAAAATAAAGTGTTACCAAAGTCAATATATTAACTTTTAAGAAATTTTAAAAACTGCATTGTGTCTAAGAAAGAGAGAAAGAGGTTTAACAAATTAATGTTTCTGCCAGAGAATGCAGATTTTATGGCCATAAAAAAGTGGTTTGAACATGTGGAATATGATATTTGGTCATGTTGTTAATGCTCCTTTTCTGAAATTTATAATTTCTGCCTTATAACAAAGACCTAATTCAGCCTCACACAGGTGTTACCACATATTTTATTACATTTGGGGCTGGATAGATTGTGGTTTTGATTGTGGTTTTCACTAGATCGGTTCAAAGTGAAAAGAGCTTCAGGTTTTTGTACGACGTGTTTCATGTTTTGTATCACTGGGCTTAAACTCTTAGAGCACAATAATAGAGAGCTGAATCTGACAGACGAACATCAGTAATAGTGAGTTCAGTGGATGTTCGTGATGTAGTCGACTGAAACCGATCATCAGAGGTGTGTGCATGAGAAGAACCACTCAATGTCCGTGCTCCTTTGCGTAATAAATACTGAGGTTCTTTGTTTGGATATTGTCTGTACCAGTAAAGCCGAACATATTCACTATTTGTACTATATGAGCAGCTCATCTGGACATTTTCTGTTTCTTTAGTGTTTTTTTCTCTCTCTTTATCTGGCTCAATGTTGTCTCCAGTCACCAAACCTGTGAACAATAAAAAGTGATTTTTGATTTGTGAAGGCAAGGTTGACAAAATGATATTGCAAGAATAATTTAATTTTTGCAAAAAAAAAAAAAGAAAAAAAAAAGCTGTTTAATGCTTTAAAATTGTAATTGTTTACATATACAGATTTTCATCATTTACGTAAATAACGCACCTGTCCCCACAATGAGAATCAGTATGAAGCATGTGTCCATGTTGAATCAGATCAGATCAGTTCTCTGTTGAGGCTCTCAGTGCTTGAGCTGTAAGTCACTGCAGATCAGTCACAAACACACACAGGAACTTCCTCCTCACTCAGCTTCCTGCTGCTGTTCACTTTCATCCATATGCTGTATTGTATATTGTACATCATTTAATTGTGTTTGATAAATCTTTTCCCACCATTTTATAATAATTCTTCAAAAATACTAAACTTATAGTGTTTAATCTGTTTTATATGTTACTGATCTTCCTTCAGTCACATGTTTATCTGATCAACTGTGTCCTCTGATCTGGACTCTGTGAAGGTTTAAGAATATTTAATGTAAAATCTGATATAAAATGTAAACAATTGATATGAACAGCTGCTGTAATATTGAGTAACTACTGCCCTCTTGTGGTTAACTGCAAGTATTGCACAACTGAAACAGCGCCATCTCATTGTGTAACAAATTTTAAAAAATATGACTCATTTTTAGAAAATTGCTTTGTTTTATGTTTTATCATTTTTGCATTAGATTATGTAATTATTTGTATACTAGTTTCTTTCTCAAGAAATGTTCTCTCATCTCTCTCTCACTGTATCAGGTTTTTTGTACAGTGATCTTGTGTTTCCTGTGACTGTGGGCCTCAGAGCACAGTAATACAGAGCAGAGTCTGATACTGCAGCAGAGGAGATGATCAGATCCATGTGGATTTGTTCCTTTTTTTCAACTTTAACAGAGAATCTTGAATCTACTTTAGATACTTCAGGATCTGTTGCAGTACTGTAGGTGGAAACAAGAAATTCAGGTTTTGATCTTCCATACTGACGGTACCAGAAGAGACAATCTTGAGCTCCAGAGGCAGAAAAACTACAGGATAATGTAACACTTGAACCCTCCTCAGCAACTACATCTGTTTCATCTGGTTTGATGACATTTCCAAATACAGCAGCTGAAAAAGAAGAGGTACATTTGTACATTTTTAGTGCTTTTTATTTTATTTATTTCATTTTATTAATACAACAAAAAATAATCAATCAAATAAATATACATACCTGCTGAAGCACAGAGCAGAATAAGTGAATGAAGATTCATTGTTCAAGTGTTGTCACGGGTGCACACAAGAACAAGATGGTAGATCCAAGTGCAGCATAAGTATTTATTGGGGAGTCCAGAACCGTAAATCCAAGACAGGCAAGAGGTCAAAATCCAGGTAATCAGTCCACAAAACAACAAGCCAGAGATACAAAACAGTGCACGTAACAAATACACAACGAACCACAACCAGGGACAGACACAACTGAGATTAAATAGACAAACACTAATTAACAAACACAAAACAGCTGGGTGCAATGATGAATGGTAATTAGTCCAGGGAGTGTATATGGGAAATGTAGTTCATGAAATGAGTGAAACAATGAGTCCGGGAAGGAGTGCCCTCTAGAGGCTGAAGGCACTCTCACAGGTGATCGTGACATTACCCCCCTCAAAGGAGCGGCTACCAGACGCTCCACCAGACAAAAAACAAAAACACAAAAAAAAACTCAGGAGGGAGGTGGACAGGAGGAGGATCAGGGGGAGGGATGGTGGGTCAGATCCAGGGTCCCCAACTGATAGCCAGGGTGGTGCTGGGGGAACTGACCAGGCTGGTTCCAGCGGTTCTAGAGTCCTGGCTGGGTGCCAGGGTGGTGCTGGAGGAACTGACCAGGCTGGTGCCAGCGCCTCTGGAATCCTGGCTGAGTGCCAGGGCGGTGCTGGCGGAACTGACCAGGCGGGTTCCAACGGTTCCAACGGCCGGGGCAGTGGCAGCAGGGCAGGAAGCCTGGACGACGGTGGCAGGACAGACGGCTTGGTTGACGGCGGCAGGACAGAAGATCTGGGCGGTGGCGGCAGGCAGAAGGCTTGGACGGCGGCAGGGCAGTAGGCCAAGGGTGCTTCATGGCCATATCAGGGAGAGCGGACAGCTCGGTGACGGCCTCCGTGGCCGTATCAGAGAGAGCGGACAGCTCGGTGACGGCCTCCGTGGCCGTATCAAGGGGAGCGGACAGCTCGGTGACGGTCTCCGTGGCCGTATCAGGGAGAGCGGAGGACTCAGGGACGGCAGCGAGCTCAGACTGGGGCTGCTCTGGGACGGCAGCGTGCTCGGGCTGGGGCTGCTCTGGGACGGCAGCGTGCTCGGGCTGGGGCTGCTCTGGGACGGCAGCGTGCTCGGGCTGGGGCTGCTCTGGGACGGCAGCGTGCTCGGGCTGGGGCTGCTCTGG